>NW_004797575.1:581688-583797 GCF_000002075.1 Aplysia californica | reverse complement strand
CCTTCCCCCTTTGAGCTGATGCCATTTGTAAACTGTCCCTAACACTAACCGTCATTGCAGTAAGCTATCTGCGTATGGAACATAATTTGAAAACTCTGATCTTAAAATTGCGGCATTAAATTTTGACCTAAACAAAATCTTTAAAATCAGCTCACATTTTAATTGGCACCAATAATTGGTCGATTTTAAGGAAAAGCGGGGTAACCTATATTTCGGGGGTTTCCAGAAATCTTGACCTTTATTAAAAGTGGGTATTGCCCTTTCGCTAAAAGAAGTTTGCTTTCATTGGTGGCTATATTTGTTTGGTTATAGAGAAAACTCTCCTTGTATTTTAAAGAAACTGAACAAGGGGCCAAAACTTTACCCTCGGTTTTCTCAAAACTGCATTTTTTAGGATAGCCCCCTTGTGCTTAAAAGCGACCAATTCATGACAAACTTACACAAATTGTAAAAATCAAGAGACTAAAACGCGTAAGACTTATAAAAAAGAGTGTTTTTTCCACCGTTTCTCGAAAGTTTCCTAATGCTCCATACGTGGATAGCGAAATTCACCTACGAAATATAGGGATACATCTTGAAAATTTAAATGCGGTCCCTGTCTACGACCGCAGTATCTATTCGGAGACGCCTCCGACGGAGATAGACCAAGCAAAATGCTTTGTGCCTCTAGACCAAGTAAAATAATCTGAGGAGGGGAGGGGGGGGGGTATGCCCCCCCTGTTTTAACCCATAATTTGATATTTTGCAGTTAAGTTTGAAATGTTCTTGAAAATAATTGATTTGCGACAGTTTCAGTGGCTATATGTGTGATCTGCAGCAATTTGACCCCTCCCCCAACCCAAAGCAGTGCATAATACGATGTGTAAGGGAGTACGTCTCCGAATAGTTCCTGGGTGCTCGCCGGAGACGTCTCCGAATAGCTTCTGCCGTCTACAACTCCTGCTCACAGCTGTCTCCAGAGTAGCCCTCGAAACAGAGACACGAGTAGTCATCGGAGAAGATACTGTCGTTTCCGCTCACGTCTGGACTCGCAGTTGGAGGGTTAACGGTCCCGGTACTGTCGTGTCCACACTGTGAACCATCAGTTGTAGGGTTAACGGACTCGTTAGAGTTAACGGTCACAGTAGGATTAACGGACACAGTAGGGTTAACGGATACAGTAGGGTTAACGGACACGTTGTATTTTTCAGATAGAGCAGGGTTAACCGACACATTAGGGTTAACACTCACAGTAGGGTTAACGGTTACAGTAGGGTTAACAGACACTGTGGGGTTAACGGTTACAATAGGGTTAATGCTCACGGTAGGGTTAACGGTTACAATAGGGTTAACAGACACAGTGGGGTTGTCGTTTCCACATTGTGACATTACAACAGTAGGGTTAACGGACACCGTGATGTTAACCGTCACAACAGGGTTAACGGACACAGCAAGGTTAACAGGTGCGGAAGGGTTAGCAGACCTAGCCTTATTGTCGTTTTCGTCATGTGAGCTTTGAGTTGTAGGGTTAGAGGTCATTGTAGGGTTAGAGGTCACAGTAGGGTTAGAGGTCATAGTAGGATTAGCAGTCATAGTAGGGTCAGAGTACGCAGTAGGTTTAGAAGACACAGTAGGGTTAACAGACGCAGTACTGGAAGAAGTTCCCCCCGATTTTGCAGCTCCCGCCGTCTGGTCGTCCTCCGTTTTCGTACCCTGAAATCTGAGTTGAGAAACCTTTTGGATCTGCTGATAATAATCGTTGTGGACACATCTGCCTCTAGCGCTGCATCGCTCCCTTGAGCACTTGTCGACGCGGGTCTTGAGGTCTTTGACGAAAGGGCCAAGGGTTTTGTTGATGTATACATCCAGTCTGTTGCAAAGAGCTCGCTGGTCTGTGTGGAATATACTGGAACTGCTCCAAATGATGATTCCGTCGATGCCCATTTCAGCCGGAGTCTTCAGGGCCAGTTCTAGAGCAGTCTGGATGAGAATGAGAGAAAAGGGGGCAGACGGGGTAAATATATACTTTACAGTTTCAGGATTCAACTTTTAAATCAGCCTGTTACTGTCAAGACAACATATACACATTCACTCTCTCTCTCTCTCTCTCTCTCTCTCTCTCTCTCTCTC
>NW_004797575.1:579522-580611 GCF_000002075.1 Aplysia californica | reverse complement strand
TGATAATAATAATAATAATAATAATAATAACATAGGTCGAGCCGTATAGACGTAAACCATGCATAAGATACCATTATTAATTAAAACTTGCTGTCTTCAACAGGATACAATTATTATATTGTCTTTGCGCGTGAGAGGCCAAAGTAACGTTCTTTCGGTTGAGTGAGTGGGATAGATATAGATACTATTGATATTGTGGAGTGGGTTTAAAGGCCAGTCTCTCTTCATCTCAAGCCACGGTTAATTGAACTGAACATTCAGCTGAAGATAGTGTTTCAAAGGTTCTAAAGATTCAATATTCCTAAATAGTGTTGCTTTTCAATTTCAGTCCGAAAGCCCCCCCCCCCCTACCCCACTTCCCCCAAACAGATGAGTAAATAACTAACTAACCAACTAACTAACTAAATAAATAAATAGATAAATAAGTAGAAAATAACCAAGGAAACTAACTACACTGAGAAATGCAGTGAGCCATGAAAATAAAAAAGAGCCCGATTCAATGCGTAATTGTAACTAGACATACATCTGTTGGTTCTAAATTTGTCACTTTTCCCCATGGAAATAGCGGGTCGACCCCTTGCTATTTTACCTGACAGCCAGCAAGTACAGAAAGGACAAGAATTGTACAGGTGTTTTTATCTTCTCTTTAAAACAAAAAAAAGTCCTTTTAACTTTTTTTTTCAAGATAGAAAATGGGCGTGTCATTATTTTAAACATGTTTTCACTGTCATCTTAAAATTGGAAATAGGCGTGTCCTTTTTTAGAATTACATAAAAACCTTTAAAAAAAATTAAACTTATCTTTGAAAATAGGAAATGGGTGTATCATTTTTTCATTATTTTTAATATGTTTATATCTTGTTAAAAATAGAAAATGGGTGTGACTTCCTTTTAAAAATGTATTCTTCCTTTTTTTTTTAGTTCAAGAGATATAAAATGAGTGCATCATCTTTTTTTCTTCTGTTTGAAAAAAAATCTTTTTACTAGATCTACTTTTCTTTTTAAAAACTCAAAAAAAAATCTTAAACTAAGTAAACAAAATAAACATAAACAACAAAAACTAAAAGAACAACATTAACAAAACAGAAAC
>NW_004797575.1:574370-575480 GCF_000002075.1 Aplysia californica | reverse complement strand
ACACACACACACACACACACACACACACACACACACCATCTCACCTATAAGCCCTCGCAGTGCCCCAAAGCGTCTCATACAAAGGCCTCCACAACTCCAAGTCCAGAACTCCAAAACCGCTCGAGTTAGCGGACATCTCGGCTGAGATCTCACCGGTCAGTTTCGCCACATGAGCTGTTATGTTGGCCAGCTATATATAACAACCATAACAGGACACACAAAGTTTATCAATTGATTCAGATAGTTAGGATCACAAGACTTCGAATTTTTTTTTAAAATGTATTTTTAAAAAATTAGCAGTCACAAATCGTCGATGACCAACTCTATGTGTATGTGTAATCATTAAAACATTGAAAGTACACCCCCCCCCCCCCTCTTTCAGGACATTCGAGATTTTTCGCCCTTGCCCGAAAAGGCTAAGTGACAGTGTAGATCTTTCCTACCAGAAGATCAGGGGTACGGCTGAAAGACAACAGTAAGAAGGAGCTAAGGAGAAGCAGTAGAAAGGCTGCAGAAAGAGTCAGGAGCCCGGAGGAGGGGGCAACGGAGGTGAGGAGGTGGGGAAAGAGAGTGGAGACGAAAGCAGACGACAGAACAGAGATGGGAAAGGAGGTGAAAGGAGAAAATTTTAGAGAAGGACAGTTCCGTCGCTATACGGATTCGAACCCGGGACCCATTGAATGAGAGGCGAACGTCTTAACCTCTAGGACACGAGCGTCCCCCAATAAAAACTATAACCTGGATACCATGGAACAAAACTTACCTGAGGGAGGCCACCGTTAACGGGCTGGGATTCGTTATTGCCCCTCAGATATGGCCATAGACCGTACTCGTTGTAAAAAGTTGACACCTGGTCACCATGGAAACTGTTGTTTGTATTTGCGTCGATACCATAGTCGTGTAGCCGGAAGCTGTAGTTGAAGCGACTACAAGGGGTATCGTAGAAGCTCCACGCAATGCGGAACTCTTTGTCCTGGGAAGGAAAGGAAACTGAGCAATGTTAGGGTGCCGCTGAAACAGAAACTACTGGACGAATCCCAGCATGATATAGAAATATATAGAGTTCGTTTGTCGATTTTGTGTTTGTGTGTGTGTGTGTGTGTGTGTGTG
>NW_004797575.1:568123-573989 GCF_000002075.1 Aplysia californica | reverse complement strand
GAGAGAGAGAGAGAGAGGATGGGGGGAGTATTCACGAATACAGTCCATATATTGTCATCAAGCCCTTGTATATGTACCAGTTTGGCTTAAACATGCAGGGAACAATGATAGGTTTCCATTCGTATAAATAAGCAATGCTTTCTCTTTTTCACTGCTGATCAGTGTGAAATGTTAGCTAAATTCCAGAACATGCTTTCATTTTCCCACTAGCCAGACTTGAAACAAAGACAGACGAAATAAATACAATTTATTGTGAGTGACTTTCAAAACTGCCACAATAGCATAGGCCCGACCGTAAGCACAAGAATAAACTAATGTTTGCTTTCTGACTGATAGAAAGGAAGACTGTGTTGTAAAAAGGCTACACAAATTATTGTTGGGTAGCGATATTTCGACGGCATGCCGTCTGAAAATCGTAGTTGATATTTCCGCGGCATGCTGTCTGAACATCGAAAGAGATCCTATACGGTATGCCGTCTAGAGTCTAAAGATCGGAATTGATATTTTGACGGCATAGGCTCTGCTTGAAGTGTATCAATGCAAGAATTGTGTTTGTTTTTCAGGCGATGAGTCGAGTGATCATACCTACCCGACCCGACCCGATCCCAACCGCAAATGGGCACCTTACTGTTGGGAAAAAAAAACAGTCTTCTCTCCATTTTGCTTACACAAAATAAATTGTGCATCTCTCTCTCGTTAGAATCACACAAAACATTTCATCATTGTCCATAATGCACAAAATGATAGCAAAGGATAAACATTGTTAACTAAACATACCGGTATCTTAAATTGTATCTCTATTATAATGCGTTACTTATGGAAAAGTGATTATAGGCTTAATTATTAATAGTCCGGATGTTCTGATTGGCTGAATTTATGTGCCGTGGAATTATCACTTCCGATTTTTCGACGGCCTGCCGTATAAATATCCACTTCCATTATTGTTTAATAGTCACTGGTAAGGAAGAAAAAATCTTTCGTTCCGGAGAAAGTAAGTAAGTAATTACTGTATTCAGTATTTAAGGCCATTGGCCTACATCACATCATATAAATGGCTCATTTGATTTTTTTCTTTTAATTATAAAAAAGTATCCCTAATGAAAAGGTACAGGTTGGGCACATAATGTCTCTTATCATGAGTCAAACATTGCACATTTCTGTCTCTGGACTGAGTCAGGCTGGAAGGAATTAACAATTTCCTCTTCGGAGAAAAGTGTCTTTCGATGTGATGTTACAGCTTTGAAAAAAGTATTAGATCTACATGAAAAGACAAAAGGGGTGTGCCTTAGTTTCAAAATCTCATTGCCCAACTCCTAAGGGATCAATAGATATTTTTAAAAAGCCGTTTTATCTTTTAAATGGATGGACTGTAGTATGCTACCTACATGTTGAAAAAACTCAAAACCATACTTATATAAAAGTTGATTTCTTTAAATATTAAAATAAAAAACACATTACATCAATATAATTACCGACCTAGGGTATTTGTGTCACGACGCAGTGGAATCAGGCGCTCGTCAATTTTTTTATTGGAGTTAATATCGAGATATTTGCAATTGAAAGAAGTCAGATTCGCCTGATTTCACAAATAAAATTAGTGAGAAAATGGCCGCTAGGTTTTGTAACTTCAATAGGCAGAGAGTCCTTGGAAACTGAAAATTTACATTTTTTGTGCCTTTCATCAATGTTTTTCAGTAAAATCTGCAAAGAAATACGTTTTTATTGGACATAAAAGGTGTTGAGCCAAAAAAGAAAACGAAAAAAAAACTTGCCCATGAGCCAAGAAAAATACCGATTTCTTTGATTTCATTGTTTTGACGAGCGCCTGATTTCACCACGATGCCTCACATTTTAATTCAAGTTTATGAGCTACCCCATAATGAATGGAAATTAAAATCTAGAATAAAGAATCATATCAACACGTCTCTCACCCTGTCTGTGAAGGCTGTTTGCAGCAGGGTAGCGCTAAGCATCAATCCAAAGAGCAGTGTAAAGGAGGGATGGACGCTGAAGCACGGCTCATAAAGCTTGAACATCTTTGATTATCTGAAAACGTATCATATAAATAATTAATAGTGTCATCATCCTTGTTTTTGTGAAACTTTTCCTGGATGTTTCATCATCATCATCATCATCATTGCCTTTCTCACCCTGGATTAGGATATAGGCCATGAACAAATACTTTCAACCTTTCTCTATCCTGGGCTAGTCGCTTGATGTTATTCCATGTCTTTCCACGTTTCTGTACATCAATTTCCGTGACTCTTCTCCAGGTTCCACGTGGTCTTCCCCTTGATCTTTTATCCTGTGGGTTCCAATCTAACACTTTCCTTGTTGTGCAGCTGTCCTGGATGTTTGCATCCTGTTTAATTTAATCTGGGTCATTTCCAAAGCGTTGCATTTTGTCAGCCGTCTGTACGCCAGGCTCCGAGAAAATGTCGGACTAGAATGTTTATTCTGCTCCCCTCACCGTCCCTCCCCCAACTACCCACCCACCCCACCATCCTCCAGGGTTTCACAAACTTCTTCAACTGAACTTCTCGCTGAAAGATGTTACTGAATTTTCTCACCCTTTGCGGGAGTTCAGTATTCAGGATTTTAGAAAAATCCTTATCATCCTTGCATTTAGAAAAATCCTTATCATCCTTGCATTTAGAAAAATCCTTATCATCCTTACGTTTAGAAAAATCCTTATCATCCTTACATTTAGAAAAATCTATTTTTGTATCATTAATAGTTATGTAATGTCTGTGAATGGAGTGATTGCCCTGACCACTATCCACAGGTTCATGTCGGTGTGACCTCGGTTCCGACTTGCGTTACTGATTTTAGGTCAAACATACAAAGTGCGAAGTCGATCTTTGACTAAGTTTTTAATTTTTTTTTGTTAAGCTTAAGTTAAAAAGGCACTCATGAACACACAGATAAACGTAAGAACCAACACAAAAATATTCGAGACAGAAAAACAAAAAAAGATTTTAATGATACTAATTATATTAGCACTTATATTCGCACTAAAATGTATTGTCCAGCCGATGTTGTTGTTGTTGTTGTTTTGTTTGTTGAAATTAACAACAGCAACATCAACAACAACAACAACAACTACTACTACTACTACTACTACTACTACTACTACTACTACTACTACTACTACTGCTGCTGCTCATGTGGCTGTTACTGCCGCTATTATTGTCATTTTCATTGTTAATGGTATTGTCATTGTCTTTGTCATTGTCTTTGTCATTGTCATTGTCATTGTCACAGTCATTGTCACAGTCATTGTCTTTGTCAATGTCATTGTCATTGTCACTGTCATTACTACTATAATTTTAATGCTGTTGTTACAGTCATTATCAACAAATACATCCTGCAGCCACCGTTCCTGTTGCTGCTACTAGATTTACGTCTTTTTCCACCCGTGGCGCTGCTCGATGAAGTAAGTCATGGAACTTGAAACCCTCCACAAAAAACAAAAATCTTTGCCGTATAGCAAGTATTGAACCCGTCTACAGAACACACAAAACGGTACCGTATAACGAGTATTGAAACCCTTCGCAGAACACACAAAACTTTGCCGTATAACGAGTATTGAAACCCTTCACAGAACACACAAAACGGCGCGTATAAGGAGTATTGGAACCCTTCACAGAACACACAAAACGGCGCATATAACGAGTATTGGAACCGTCCACAGAAAACACAAAACTTTGCCCTATAACAAGTATTGGAACCTTTCAAAGAACACACAAAACGGCGCGTATAACGAGTATTGAAACCGTCTACAGAACACACAAAACGGCACCGTATAACAAGTATTGGAACCGTCTACAGAAAACACAAAACGGCGCGTATAACGAGTATTGGAACCCTTCACAGAACACACAAAACGGCACCGTATAACGAGTATTGGAACCGTCCACAGAACACACAAAACTTTGCCGTATACCGAGTATTGGAACCCTTCACAGAACACACAAAACGGCGCGTATAACAAGTACCGTATTGGAACCGCCACAGGGTAGGACAGTAGACGAACTCACATCCACTTCCACATTGGGCGGAATGGATGGAATGCTGTGTTAAACTGTAACAACAGGGCGAAGCTCTTTCAAACGGAAGAGAGAAAAGCTCCACAGGTGAATATTATAATTATAATTGTAGTTGGCTTCCACTCTTTGGTTCCGCAGAAGGGAAAGAACAGAAGGTTGTGTTGCTTATCTCAACAAAAGTCAAAAACAAAATTAAAAAAGACAAAGGTAAAAAAGAAAAGTAATCGTAAAAAGCGAAGTGTTAAGTACATGTCTATAGTGTATAGTCGATATGTGAGGCAGTGTTGTGAAAGCAGGCGCTCGTCAGAATAATATTGAAATTGAAGAAACTGGCATTTTCACGCCAGTTTGACCATTTTTATCGATTTTTATTTTATTTTTAAAAAACCCAAAAAAAATTATTTTTTTTTCCTTCAAGGGTTCCAACACCTTTTATGTCCATTAAAGTACACATTTCTGTGTGGATCTTTTACTGAGAAACGTTGATTAAAGGCTCAAAATGTAAGTTTTCAGTTACCATAGGCTCTCAAACTCTGGCGCTAACTAAACTTTGGCGGCTATTTTCTCACTAATTTAACCTCTGAAGCAAGGAGACCTCCACCTCCTTCAATAGCGGGTATCTGGACTTCTGTTCAAGATAAATGGGGATGTGGCGTCGGTGGCCTAGTGGTTAGGCTCTCGGACTCGCAACCGTAAGGTCAGGGGCCCGACGTTGTGTCCCTGGGAAAGGCACTTTGCACAAATTTTCCTCACTTCACCCAGGTGGGAATGGGTACCCGGCTATAGACAGCAACAGATTTTGTCAGTTTGTTAGTGTTTGAGCGCTTAATCAGCTACTTGCGCTGTATGCTTCCCGGGAAGCTGAGAATGTTTCGGAGGGTTCTATGGTCTGCTGGGGTAATAATATAGTGTAAAGCGCATAGAGTCTGCTGTTGAGCAGGGATAATAATATGCGCAATACAAATGCTATTTATTATTATCCTTATTATTATTATTATGTATGTATGATTATTATTATTATTTAATTATTATTATTATTATTATTATTATTATTATTATTATTATTATCAATGGGTGCGTTTTTCATGCTGAAGGCAAGACAAATGGACAAGTTCTAAGATGATACCAGTTACTCCACAAGCCAAAAGAAAAATGACGAGCGCATGATTCCACCGCGTTGTTCATTACACATATGGTTTTTTTCAAAGGTTTTTATATTTTTTTTATAGATAAGATATGCATGTACTTAGAGACGGATCCCGGGAAGAAGGGAAGGGATGAGGAGAAAAAAAGTGTGTGTGGGGGGGGGAACAACAGCCATGAACATATACCCTCTGCGTTGATCCCAGAATTATTACAAACATTATTACAAATATTATACAAATTAGGAAATGCGTCGAAAACCTCGAGAAGAAATCTCTGCAGGTCTGGTTTGCCTTCAACTTGAAACGACAACGAAACATGTTTTAGATAAGATGTGCAGTACAGTGAAGAGAGAAATCAGAAAAAAAGGGTAAACGAAATAAACTGTATCTTTGTTGGGTTTTCTTGTGGTGTTTTGTTGTTTTTTTTTGGTCCATTTTTCTTAGGGTGACCTTATTTAGGCCACATATGGCCTAAATAAGCTAAACCCCCCTCCCTTACCTTATTTGGGCCACAGGTGGCCTAAATAAGCTAAACCCCCCTCCCTTACCTTATTTAGGCCACACCTGTGGCCTGAATAAGCTAAACCCCCCTCCCTTACCTTATTTAGGCCACACCTGTGGCCTGAATAAGCTAAACCCCCCTCCCTTACCTTATTTAGGCCACACCTGTGG
>NW_004797575.1:565719-567183 GCF_000002075.1 Aplysia californica | reverse complement strand
CAGTTTGCCGCCATCATGTCTTATCACCAGAGATCAATTATAGCTGACGACTGTCGACGACAAATGTTTCACCATTTGTTAATACTTGACCACCTCAAAGTTTCTATAAAAAGATCTGGTCTCATATCCACATATTGATATCATTTTTCCACGTTTATTAGAATTCAATAAATTTGTTGAAAGGGAGAGAATTATTATAGCTTTTGCTTACTTCCCCTTGCGACAGAATTGTTTATGTTGACGGGGAAATTAAGAGGGGTCACTCCAGTATCTGTCCGCCGACCTGTCATGGTTTGTTTGGCGTTGACCATTTTTGCATACTTTCTGATTATTTTCCTTGATCATTCTTTGTTAAAATTAACAGAATAGCATTAGACTGGACTGATCAAGAGGAAGAAAACCAACCATTCCCATCTGAGGTCCCAATCGAAATAAGCCGCATTGCTGCTGTTTTTGTTGCTGTTGGTTTGTATTTTGTTTGTTATTTTTATTTTGTTGCTGATTTTGCTCAAGATTGACAATAAAACGAAATATATCAGACGAGTACGGCCGAGTGCTGGGGTAAAACAAACACATGGGTCGCCAGCACTCGGAGAACAAGCGACGCTTCAGTCACAAGTTCATGTTGACGTCCATTGTTACTTTTTTACAGATTGGGTAAACAGTGACCACTCGTCTCACTTACGATTTGTGTATGACTTCTGGGTGGGGTTTTTGGGTTATGAGGGATCACACGCTTACCTCACCAGCAGCTGAACATTGGTACCTATTGGTCAACAGTGGGCGAGGCCTACGCAATATGATCGGGTGGAGGGACTATCTGACAACAACGACAGGTGATCGGATTATGACGGCTCGCCCACAACGCCAGGGGCCAATGCACAATTTATGACAAAACGTAATGAAGTCACTGAGTTGGCCGTCTAAGACAGGTGTTATTGTTTAGTGTGATATGGGTTGTGTGATAAAATATGGTGGCTGCGGCTGCGTTGGACAGGTGCCCGTTTTACACAGTTAAATTATATAGAAAAAACGCAAGGGGGAAATGGAAAGAGGCCGTTTGTACAGGTGGCTGTCTTATAGAGTTGGCCGTCAGGGCAGGTTCGACTGTACACAGACGATTGGGGACTGTCGCTGTATGTAGATTGGCCACAAAGCTATCCAAGAGCTGGCATTATATTTTGTTGAAACGTCGAACTTTCCAGAAATTCAAGTAGTTCTCACGGCTCGTGGACAGATTACAAAACCGCCGGTAGTCTCAAAGGGGTAGCGTCTGGATGTCCAGTCGTCCATTACGCCGGTGACGTAATCTTCATAGACACTGACCACGGGTCAACCTACCACCCCCGCTCCTACGGTGGTTTCTGGTTTGATAACAAAAGACTGAGCAGTAGTCACGAGGTGGGATTACGGGCACAAAGAAGGAATTAAATTTTATGACATCACAATGGACAGCTTGTTTAA
>NW_004797575.1:558219-560719 GCF_000002075.1 Aplysia californica | reverse complement strand
GTGCCAGGCTTGGGCTTGACAAAAATTGCCATGACGTCAGCATGAGCCCGTTCCTTACTGTACTTCCAATTGATAATTTCATTGCCACCGCTGTACAAGAACTGTGGGAAAGTTGCATTTTTTTCATAGATGCAAAGAGGCGCAGGGTTATCCACGACCAAAAGCCAACCAGTATCTTTCTCACATGCTCCCTGGCATTCCAAAGAACATCCTTCGGTATATCTGTTTATGAAGAAGCTCCGTTTACTTTTAGTATCCCCAGCAATAGTGAAGTGGAGGAATGGCCACTGCAAGTCTCGCCAGTTGCCAGGGTCCTTGATGAAAATATAGAAAAACCACGCATAGTTATCGTAGGCTTCAAACTTCAAGGACTGTTTGAGGACGCCGCGCTCATACAGACCCAGTACCACATCTTCGAGGTCCTCAAAGCGATCATAGATATGCTCGTTGCGGTAATGCCCGGAGCAAGGGTATGATCCGTTGAACTGAAAAAAACGAAAGATATTTGTCAGGTGTGTAGACAAAATGAGACACTTCTCGCAATCCAAATATGGAGATATTGACCAAAAATCGAAACTAGGTTCTAAAGTTCAAGTTTTCTTTTGATGCCGTATTATTTAACAATAACATGCTTTATTTTATTTCATACATATAAATTGTAAAAATAATAAATTTATTCACCTATGAGCATGATGTATCTATTTCCATCAGGCTTGAATAGGAGAAGTTCGTCATTGTGTCAGCATACTTCACATTTGTGTGTGTGCCTGGAAAAACGTCCCAGTTGTCCGAAATTTGGGATATTAAAATAAGAACGTGTTCTTGTAAAAAAAAAAAAAACTTAATGCTGAACAGGGGGATTTTTTAATTTTTCAAATATCTTCAGTTGTTTTAAAGATAATAATTCGCCACATTTTATAACAGTGGGCGTAAAAAAAAAGTTTGGAAGAAAAAAAACACCCAATTCTTGCACATTTTTAGCCTTAATGTGTTAATAATAATTATAAAATAAATTACACTTTTATTTGTCCCAGAAGGGCACTCTGGTTTACAATGGCAAATATAAATATACTTACATGAATACATTCAAAAGTATGTAATAAAAGGAATATTTAGACTTAAAATATAATAAAATAATTTCAATATGTTATAAAAAATGGTTGCATGTGCGTTTTTTGATGGAACTAAAGTTTTGACCAGGTACGACATTTTCGACCTTTTCACCCCGTTGTTCGAAAATAGCTTTGCAACAACTGAGACCGTTCTCTAGGCACATACACATTTGATATGGTATAGGTTTAACGCCCCTATCAACACTATTAGGTTATTTAAGGGGCGGGACCTCCGAGTTTAACGTCCGTCTCCGAAAGGACCGAGCCAAGTGGGAAATTCGTGTAAAGTGCCTTTCCCAAGGACACAACGTCGAACCGAGCTGAGGCTCGAACCCCCGAACCCGCAATCTCACACAAACACATGTGATAGAGAAACTGATTATTAACAATAATTTACATAAAAGAGATGTCTGAGACACTGACTCTTGATGGAGAAATTTACTGTCTACCACGACTGGTGTGAATTGTTGACGACCTGTGTCTGTGGTGGAAATGCAATGGCTGTTTACTGCAGGGCGCAGACAGTCTGGTTCGAATGTCTCCTGGAGACGTTGTGAGGTTGAGGTTTTCTGTAGTTGTTGTTATTGCTGTTGTAGTTGTTGTTGTTGTTGGGGCTTTTTTGTTTTGGTAAGTGTTTTAAGGTGCTCGCAACAGCATAAGGTCTTAAATAGGAGCGTACGGGACACATTAAACATGTACAGTTGATAGGAAATTTTGAATTTTGCCCAGGTGGCGGCCGAAACGTACACTTATAGATTTTAGGCCACCGAGGGATCTTTAACGTGCGCAACTTGCACTCGGGACCTTCGAGATTTTCCTCCCTTGTCCGAGAAAGCTAGGTGTAGATCCTTCCTACCAGAAGATCAGGGGTGTGGCTGAAAGACAGCAGTAAGAAGGAGCCAAGGAGTAGCAATAGAAAGGCTGCAGAAAGAGTCAGGAGCCCAGAGGAGGGGGGCAACGAAGTGAGGAGGTGGGGATAGAAAGTGGAGACGAATGTAGACGACAGAACATTGCTAGAGAGCAGGACAGGAGGTGAAAAGAGACAATTTTAGAGAAGAAAATCTTTCGTCGCTACCCGGATTCGAACCCGGGACCTTTGAATGAGAGGCGAACTCCTTAACCTATTAAAATAAGACGTACTCGTACATGACTATTCCAACAAGTGACAGCTTCCAGCTTCGAGAAACTGTGATGTCAGCGAACGGTCAGCGTGCTCAAAGAAATCTTTAAAAACACATTTAATGACATCCTTTTTATGTCAGTAGATTCATGTTCAATACAATGTTATGTAAATGACCATGCATCCATTTATGAGTTTTGTGAATTGCATTGTGTATATTATTTTATGCTCATTTCGTGACGATGTGTATGCGTGCGCGTGTGATAAG
>NW_004797575.1:555876-558119 GCF_000002075.1 Aplysia californica | reverse complement strand
GCAAGTAGATGTGTGTGTGTGTGTGTGTGTGTGTGTGTGTGTGTGTGTTTGTGTGTGTGTGTGTGTGTGTGTGTGTGTGTGTGTGTGTGTGTGTGTGTGTGTGCATACGTGTATGTGTGGCGTACATGTGTGTGCACATGTGTGTGCACATGTGTGCGTGTTATGTGTTCGTGAGTGTGTATGTGTGTGTTTGTGTGTGTATGTGTGCGTTTGTGTGTGTATGAGTGTGTGTATTTGTGTGTGTGTGTGTGTGTGTGTGTGTGTGTGTGTGTGTGTGTGTGTCGTGTGCGTGAATATTGTTCGTACATGCATTAATGTAAAGCGCCTAGAGCTGTGTTTACGCGGGAGTGGGTGCTATAGAAATGATCTTCATTATTATTACTATTATTAACATGATAACAATTATGTGTCAAGGCATGATGGAATCAGGCGCTCGTTAATTTTTGGGCCTATAGGGTTACTGATATCATCTTTAAGCGTGTTCATTTGCCTTGCTTTTGGTGAACAAAATCCATCTATGTTGAATAGACGTCGAGATGTTTGCTATTGAAAGAGGTGAAGGTCGCCTGGTTTCAGAGGTAACATTGGCGAAAAAAGGCCGCAACAGTTTGGTAATTTCTATATCTTGAGAGTCCTTGAAAACTGAAAATGTAGGCCTACATATTTTGTGCCATTTATCAACGTTTTTCAGTAAAATTCACATGGGAGGGGGGGGGGGGGTAAATGGACCCCCCTCCCCCAAAAATGAATAGATAAATAAATAAAGGAATAAATACATTCAAAAAGAATTTTCAAACTGGAGGAAAAATGCCCTTTTCTTCGGTTTCATTATTTTGACGAGCGCCTGATTTCACCACGATACCTCACGTATGACAGTAGCATTAAATTGAGTAAAGCAAAACCTTCACAATAGAGAACATTTGCCCCCCCCCCCCCCCCCGGCAGTGCGACTGACTGAAGTGTCTTTTTTAAGCATGCCCAAAAGGGAGGGGGTATTAACATGTTATGCACACCAGAATTGTAAATGGCCTGATTTATATTCTTTGTCATGCTCATACTGTGCCGGAACAACATACGGGGAACTGCTGCTTTTTCTTTCCTCATCCTTTCTACCATCATTTTTCCTCTACTTCTTTTGTATGTTTGTCACTCTCCTGTGAACTGCTATTTCCGAGGTGCCTTGATAGTCGAAGCAGACTTTGTGCTGTTGAGGCTAGAGAGGTGAGCAGAGTAAGCCTGATTCCCCGTTTGGACTTCTCTGTTGACATCCACCCCTTGACGCTCATCTGACCGTATGCAGTTGCAAGCGCCGTAAAACCTTACTAAAACTAAAACTAACACTAAAGACCATTGTTCTGGCTCACTTGAAGGCATACTGTCAATCGTGCCTGGGATAATAATAATAATAATAATAATAATAATAATAATAATAATAATAATAATAATAATAATAATAATAATAATAATAATAATAATAAATAGCATTTGTTTAGCGCATATCCCCGCTCAACAGCAGGCTCTATGCGCTTTACACTATATTATTACCCCAGCAGACCATAGAACACTCCGAAACATTCTCAGCTTCCCGGGAAGCATACAGCGCAAGCAGCTGATGAAGCGCTCAAACACTAACAAACTGACAAGATCTTTCGCCTGCTATAGCCGGGTACCCATTCCCACCTGGGTGAAGTGAGGAAAATTCGTGCAAAGTGCCTTTCCCAAGGACAAAACGTCGGGTCCCTGACGGGATTCGAACCCACGACCTTACGGTTGCGAGTCTGAGAGTCTAACCACTAGGCCACCGTCTACCTGATAATCTAGCCTGACATGAAGTTTTACTGTAAGATCTACACAGGATAAGTTCATAATATTATCACTCCCACAACCCCAATGATCTTCTTTTTAAGAAATCTTTTACTGCGACCAATGACGTGGGTGGTTGGTGGCTGCTCTGGTGTGGTTTGCTTCTTCTTTTCTATTGAAAAAACTATCGTCCTTCTCTCTCCTCCTCATTTATTGGGTTTGTTACTCTCTTGTAACACCTCTAATCTTCGGCACTTCTAAGACCCCATAGTGATGCAAGTGCCCTAAAACTTTTTCTAAAACTCAAAGACCAATGACAGCCCCTAGCCTGTATAAACGCAACAGAGCAACGTATAGTATTGGGGATTGAAGCAGACAAGTAGATCGTCAAGTGGAACAGTTGTCAGACAGGTACGGTGGAAAAACTTCCTCCGCGCGCT
>NW_004797575.1:553733-555266 GCF_000002075.1 Aplysia californica | reverse complement strand
CCCCCTCCCAAAGCAGTGCATCTGTGTTCGGGAGCGCGTCTCCGAATAGTTCCTTTATGCTCGCCGGAGACGTCTCCGAATACCTTCTGCCAAACATCTCACCTGTAGGCAACACGGCTCAACATTCAGCATCCCTGTCTTGTTACCGTTTCCCATGTAAGTGTCAGCGGTAGGGTAGCCCACCCCAGCCGTGGCGCGGAACAACAAGTAATACTTCACGCCGTCCCCGTACACGTCAACCGAGGGGCCCCAGTCCGACTCCATCTGGAGAAAAATAAATGATGAAATGGTAGACAGTGGGGTCCGCTTAACCCTATCCGTACACCGTGTTTTGCTATCGTATCCATACGACGTGGGGAACTCTGTGCCACCACTTAACCCTATCCGTACACCGTGTTTTGCTATCGTATCAGTACGACGTGTGGAACTCTGTGCCATCACTTAACCCTATCCGTACGTCGTGTTTTATTATCGTATCCATGCGACGTGGGGAACTCTGTGCTACCACTTTCCAAAGAGGTAAATTTACTCGTTTATCCGATCCGTACGCTCAGCATAGCAGTCTGTCAAAATGATTTTTTGAGAAATACTGAAAGTTTCAGAGAGATCTTCGTAACAGAAGTGTTGTAAAATGTGAAGAAAACAACCCCAGGGGTACAAAATGACACCAGGGCGTATGGATAGGGTTAAGCATTCCTGTTTTGTTTGCGTCCCCCATGTAAGTGTGATAGACAGGGTAGCCCACCCCAGCCGTGGCACGGAACAACCAGTAATACTTCACGCGTCCCCGTATACGTCAAAGGCGGGGCCCCAGTCCGACTCCATCTGAAGAAAAAACGGTGAAATGTCACAGGTTTAACGCCCTGACCATCAATGATTTGTTTATAGAGGCACCAGCCATCCAGGTTTAACGCCCCTATCAACACTGTTGGGTTATTTAAGAGGCCGGACCTCCGAGTTCAACACTTTGCGGTTACGTGGCGCAATAATGCAGCAGTGAAAATTATCTGTTTCGGTAACCTAGCGAGACGTCCGTTGCAGTCACTCTCCGGGCTGGGTGACCAGATGGGGTATTTTGCACTGTTGGCTATGTGACTACAAAGTGTTAATGTCCATCTCCGAACGGACCGAGCCAAGTGGGAAATTCGTGTGTAAAGTGCCTTTCCCCAAGGAGACAGCGTGGGACCAAAATGAGGCACGAACCTCGAACCCGTAATCTCACGATCACGAGTCTTGTAGTCTGACCACTGGGCCACTCTATCTGGAGAAGGAACACACACACGTGATGTGCGTAGATCGAGATTCTTATCATTTATATTGTGAATGTTCCTGTTGAACCACATTGAGGGCGAAACGTTGAACTTGTGAGAACATTTTTGGAAATACTACCAGGTCTTAACCTTTTGTTTTGTTTTTGTAAAGTGTTTTACGGCGCTCGCAACTGCATATGTCATATGAGCGCGCGGGACACACCTAATATTTTCAGTTGGTAGGAAATTTTGAATTTTGCCCGGGTGGCGGCCGAAGCCTACT
>NW_004797575.1:547288-551724 GCF_000002075.1 Aplysia californica | reverse complement strand
CACACACACACACACACACGAAGGCATACAATCACATGCATAATATAAATGAGCAGCAATATAAACAATAATAATCGTAAGCTAGATACACACTCAATGTTACTCTGATGCAGCTCTAAGGTCGTAAGTATACTATACAAGATGGTTAAAATGGAAGCATTTTTATAGATGATGGTAAAAATGACCTTCTATATCTTTCTTTGTTACAGATCAGAAGCTTAGGTCTTTTACTTCTGTCTGATGTTTTTATTTGAGGGAACAAGGGATGTTTGTTGTCTAAAAAGATGGAATTAATTATTTTTTTGTGCAAGCTGTTATGTACAATTCAACATCCGGTTATTTTATTTTTTTATGTATTTTTGAGTAAGTGTTTTACTGCGCTCGCAACTGCATAAGGTCATATTATGAGAGCGCGCGGGACACATTAAGTCGTGTTTTACTATCGTATCCATACGACGTGGGGAACTCTGTGCCCCCACTTTCCAAAGAGGATATCCGATCTGTACGCTTTGCATAGCAGTCTGTCAAAGTCAAAATGATTTTTTGAGAACTTCTGAAAGTTTCAAAGAGATCTTCGCACTAGAGGTATTCTAAAATGTGAAGAATTCAACCCCCGGGGTACAAAATGACCCCAGAGCGTACGGATAGGGTTAAACATTCAATTGGTAGGAAATTCTGAATTTCGCCCGGATGGCGTCCGAAACCTACTTTTATCGATATTAGACCACAAAAGGATCTTTAACGTGCGCAACTTGCATACAGTTCCTCTGAGATTTTTCGCCCTTGTCCGAGAATGGGTGGGGATTAGATTAATGGCTGGGATAAAGTTATTTATGTGAAGTGTTCTGACAAAATGAGTTACTTCTCGGATTCAAGCCTAATGGAAATAGACACACCGTGCTTATAAGTGAAGTTTTTACAATTTATAAATATGAAATAATTTAAAGCATGTTATAGTTAAATGATAATATGGCATCACAAGAAAACTTGCAAATTTGACCGTAGTATCGACTTTTGGTTGGCCAATATCGCCATTTGTGGATTGCGAGAAGTGACTCATCATCATCATCATTATCATCATCATCATCATCATCATCATCATCATCATCATCATCATCATGCTCACCTTGGCAGGCATTTAATAATGCCAAGATTACCACGGCGAACGCAAGCATCTTTGTCGTTGTCGTTTTCGTCACCTGCGAAGGAATCCAAAACTGATGATATAGATAACTAATGCTGACAGATTCTGGTTGGGTTTTTTTAGAAGAATCATAACAGGTGATAAAAGATGTGGGTGTAATCGTAAGATTCAGTACTAAAAAGACAATCAACAAAATGGAGATTGTGGGTGGTTGGAGGACGCCACTGGTAAGTATTACTTTTTAAAAAACTTTACCTCTGTTGTTTCGGTCTATATGTATGTCTTTTTCCCCCAGTACTAAATGAGTTTTATGGTGTCGATGTGCTTATTTTTTACTCAGACAAACAAACAAAAATGGAGAAACACAGGATAAGAACGACCCCAGAAAGCTCAACGCAAGCAAAGTACTTTGAAAGTGACGCACAACTTTTTTTTTCTATCACAAAGCTGCAAAACTCTCCAGCCATTCTTTTCGTACGTCTTGAGACACGGCGTAGCCTCGGGTGGTAGATATAATGACAAGGCAGAGCTAGGTAGCCAGCCATGAGGGCTGTTGCGGTCCCTGTTGTGGTTCTGAACTGTCAGGTTCTCGTTAAGGGTGAGCTGAAAGCAGTTTTTATTCATTGACCTAAATAAATGAATTTAGTATAGTAAGACCCAATTTTCAAAAGTCTGGAAAGCAAACAACATCTCATTGCGCTTTATTCCAACGTCAAGTCTGTGCTCCTCTACGGCCGCGAAATATGGAAGATAACAAAGACAGTACTGAATAAAGTCCAGACTTTCATCAACAGATGTATGAGGAGTATTCTAAGAATTGAGTGGTGGGATAGAATAAGAAATGAAGAGATGTGGGAAAGGACAGGACAAAAGGAGAAGTAGAAATAGGATTAAGAAAGTAGCGATGGATGGGACACACCTTAATTGAACAAAGCCCAGAGGAAACATCACAAGACAGTCACTGCAATGGAACCCACAGGGAGCACGAGGCAGGGGTAGGCCTCGGGAAACATGGAGGAGATGTGTGGAAAGGGACATGAGAAAGATGAAACTCACTTGGAACGAGCTTGGAAGGATGGCCCAGGACAGAGATAAATGGAAGGAGCTTGTATGTGGCATATACCCCGCCAGGGGTGAAAGGCATTGACGATTAAGACTCAATGCCAAGGTGCGAAATATTTTAGGGTGTTATTCATGACAAATATCACTCATTTCCATGGGGATGGTGTCCATCTTGAATATAAACACAAATGGTATATTCCTAAAATCTCGCACATTAATCAAGATATTCTACTTAGAAAGATAGGAAAGGAAAGGCGGGACCTATATTGGGTTAACAGGGCGACAATTTTGTTTTATATATTTTGTTGTTTTCGTGGATGTAGCATGACTTTGAATTCCATGATATTAAAAAAAGTGTTGAAAATACGCCCACTAATCTTCTTCTCTTCTATTATCTATTTGTGGTGGCCGAGTTTTGCTACTCAAAAGGCTTTTTAATAGCTGCATCGACCGACATGCGGTTTTCGCCAAAAAAATTCTTTAAAATATTCTCCAGAGCGTGGCGCCCTTGGTTTTTTCAGTTTTGAGACAGTTTTGCTGCAAAAAGCTACATTTCTTTATTTCGCCGATCGCTTTTGTAGGTCGACGTTTCTGTCTCTGTAATTTTAGAAAATCAGGAAGTGATATTTCGCGAGGCGCGTTTTGTTTTGAGAGTATAGATCTAGACCTTATAATTGTTTGCATCTCTCAAGATTTATTGCCCCATTCCATTAGAGTGTAAATATAGTAGGCCAATGACTTGTAGTTGATATTAAAGCACCGGCCTTGACGGTCAGAGAACGGTTAGTATAAGAACGTATAGGCACCGCCGATCATTCCTTTCATCGAAAGGGGGCCCAGCTAGTTTTATATAAATGCTCATGCCCTCTGTCGTTTTCAAAGAAAGACAAAAACAACTAGCTCATTACCTAGACATATTATGGATAAGCTATCACTGTGAACATTTTCAAATCCCTAGGGTAATAGGTAAGTGAGAATTTAGGATTTTCGTGGCATGCTGTGTATGAAAAACACAGTTCAAAGAAAATTGCCAATTAAAGTTTTAAAAAAATGACCTACTGTGATACTTTAAGTAGCCATATAAAACAAAATTTCACACACAGCGTGCTCATCTCAGCAAAATGATGTATCGGATTTGATATCTAGACACATTCAGGTATTCACTTGCGCAAAAACCTCAGAAACGATATTCTGACCTATTTTTCAGTTAAAGTCCCACCCGATCGGCTGACTATTACACGACAGTCCTTCAAAACATATTATTATTTGAGACCAGCTGTCAGGAGTAGGCCACCCGGTCTGCTTAACCTTATCGTACGTCGTGTTTTACTATCGTATCCATACGGCGTTGGGAACTCTCTGCCACCACTTTACTTTCCAAAGAGGAAATTTACTCGTTGATCCGATCTGTACGCTTTGCATAGCAGTCTGTCAAAATGATTTTTTAAAAGAAATACTGAAAGTTTCAAAAAGATCTTCGTGCCAGAAGTATTCTAATATGTGAAGAATACAACCCCGGAGGTACAAAATGACAACAGGGTGTACGGATAGGGTTAAGCAAGGTGTTGTCTTCCATTATGACAACGCGCCTGTGCACACTTCCCGAAAAGACACCGATCTCCTGGAGTTCTGGCAGTGGGAAATCCTTGAACATCCTGCTGTTCCCCAGACTTATCATATAATTTTGTCTTCCCACGTGTTATTTTCATTTTGTTGCGTGTTAAATAGTTTTTCTGTAATTATTTGTTTTTTGTCACATCGCGTAAAATCGACAGCCGTGGCCTCTTCCCAACACCTCTTTCCCCCAGCAAACCGAATCCGAATAGTCCTTACGATAAATGGACATACCAAATTTAATACCAAATAGAACTCACCTCTCTGGGAAGAAGAAGACTCAGAGAAGAAGCAAGCGACACTGAGCTCTCCTCGAAAAGGAAGCCACTGGAGCGTATTTATACATAAATCTAAGTCATGCTGATGTAAAAATCAATTGCCAAAGACATATTATCTATATTGAAGCAAAAACAAATTGCAATAAACAATAATTATGCCTGTTCTCCCAAGTGCTACTTGCATGCAGGAATCATCAAGACTATCGCGTACATAATACAACATGATACAAGGTATACCACTCAATCGTAACAACGTGATACAAGGTATACCACTCAATCGTAACAACGTGATGCAAGGTATACCACTCAATCACAACAACCTATTCTTGTAACGCCCG
>NW_004797575.1:535244-544413 GCF_000002075.1 Aplysia californica | reverse complement strand
TACTTTTTCAAATTATTTTTTATTTTCTAAATCTATTTAATTATTTATTTATTTATTCATCTATTTATTTGGTCTCTTGTTTAAGATTTTTTTTCTTTTTTTGGGGGGGAGGGGTCCTTGCAAAAGAGGAAAGTTAAAGTTATTGGGTTGTTTTTATTTTTTGGTTGATTATTTTTACCGCAATAATTTTCAGAAAAGCCGCGAGTCGAAGTTCGAGAACTCGTCTGGCAAGTTTGGAAAGCAAACAGGAAGTTCGAGGTGGTCGTCACCGTCTCAAGTCTCAAGTCTCAAGCTGCAATAAAAAAAAGATGTCTGAAGCTGTGTAGCCAGACTTTCACTTGTCGCTACCGGTTTCTTGACCCTTTCAAGTTACTGTGCGTGTTGAAATAGTGCAGTTGCTGACTTGCAACACCGAAGAAAACTTGATTTTTTCAAAATATCCAGTCAAATTTGCACCACGGATGAAAAGGTATACAACACTAACTATTCTACTGGCCCTGGGCCTGGGCCCTACAAAATCCTAAAATAGTAAATTCCTAAATCTAGTTCTAGGTGAGGCAGGCTAGGGCCTCCTCCTACTCCTACGGAAAGACCGGGAGGAATTCCGTTACGAGCAATCACTCGCCCTATACTACTAGCTATACAGGACTGTGAAATAGAGATAGAGGGTCAGGTTAGTGTTTGGGCTGGGGTTTGGGTTTCCTGCCCTAAGCCCTAACCTAAGCCAAGGCCTAGCCTAGCCTAAGGCAAGGAGGGTCTGTTATGTTTGTTGGGGTGCTCGCAATGGAAATGGAAGTCCTTCTGCAAGGCCTAACCTAGGTTTGGACTGTTTAGAACGTTCTTCTTCGAGCTAGGCTAAGGTTATGTCAGGAGGCTGGGTTGACTCCACGGCACTGGAACTTGGAAGTTTGTAAGTCTTGTATCGAGCGATCATCCCTACAAACACAAATTATGACATGGAGAACGTCGTAATGGAATTCCTCCCACTCCACTACGGCCCAGCCCCATGCCCATAGCCATATTTAACACTTTTCACCCCCGCAGCGCGCACCACGGACCAGGATACAGATGTGGTACAAGTAACAAGCTATAGCACCCCGTCGCCGATCGGCGTACCTTGGGGAAAAGGGACGGCTTCTTACCGTCATCGATCGGCGTCCCGTTGAGAAAAGGGAGGGCTTCTTACCGTTGCCGATCGACGTACCGTGGGGAAAAGGGAGGGCTTCTTACCGTCGCCGATCGGCGTCCCGTGGGGGCGTAGTGTTAAGACTGCACATTAGAGACACTATTGTCAAGGAAGAGTAGAGAGGCAACAACAGAAGGAAGCCTGTTACGCTGAACCCATGCATAAAGTCTAAAAGTATAGATCCATATTAAAATGGGTGTGTGTGAATTCTGGAGTTCAAAATTTTTAATTTAAAAGGCATGTTACACGTTTCAATTATAAATTATGACTTTAACTTTACTTTAGAATTTATGTTTTTCTCATACTTTTTCTTGACCGTAAAGAGAGGGTAGGCAAAGCTTGGGTCAGAGGTAGATTTACGTCTTTGAACCGTAAAATTTCTTTCTTCACTTCTGTTAACTGCACAAGTGAACTGTTCTTGCTCTTACGTTGCACTGCTCTCTCTTTTTTGGGATGAATGTACTTAATTTAAAAACTCAACCCATTCCAGATCTCTGTCCTGTAAACTATTCTGCTGTAAGCAGCTGTTGCAGTAACATTGCATCCTTGCATGATGGCCCATTTGTAACAAGAGTACGCTCAGCAAATAAACTTCGGCTTATAAATGGTCTCACTTTTCAATGCTTCCCCATACTGAGCGAATGTTTATAGTTTTATTATGTTTTATTTGCAAGCTCTTTTTTCCAAGGATTTGGTCATTTTCAGATGTCGGGAAATGACTTTAGGCCTACCCCTTTCCCAAGGAGACTGACTGATTAGAATGACAATGAATCTTTATTCATCTCGCAGGGAGAAATTTGTCTTGGTCGTTTACAATGGCAGTAGATGTTACAAAGGTTAGGTGCACTTACGCATACACGCACAACAGACACAACAAGAAAGTTGAGATGGGTGTTTACTCAACAAGAGCTCTGTGTTAAACAGTACTGGTCCACATAAAAAAAGAATTAAGTCGTGGTTTAGAAACAAACAATTTTATGCATTTAATGTGTGGAAAAAATTCAGGAACTAAAAGTGTGTTCACAAAGAGTGTGTTTCATTATGTGCAAGTTCCCTTTATGTTCTTGCTGGACTGTATTATGTAGTACATATTTATAAGCATTGTGTTTTCAAGGGGGGGGTGATTGCCTAGAGAGAATCATGAAGAATAACTGCAGTGACCCTCTGTTTTCCACTTTTTAGACAATATATTTTCGATTAATCTTACTTAAAGTACAAATTTTATGTGTTTGATTTTCCAGATGCAGAACTTTACATCTGCGTCGGTTTTGCTGTGCGTGGTAGTTGGGGTGATATACCACAATGCCCTCTGGTGCGGCTTTGTGTTCGACGACATGTCGGCCATCGTGGAAAACAAAGATCTACGTCCGGCGACGCCCTTTTTTGATTTGTTCCTCAATGACTTCTGGGGTACACCGATGTACAAGGTAGTCTATGCTGTGTAAAATTTTTGTCCTTATACTTATATATATATATGTGAAATTTTTGTCCTTATAATGTGGAATTTTGTCCTTATCGATGATTATTATTGCTATATTTGTGTGGCTCTGAGAAATCTTGTTTGATGGTGATCATTTTCAAAACTGACATTTTTGCATTCTATATTTCAAAAGATTGATTTTTTTAAAGCATTGTATCAAGTTTTTTCATGGAAAAGCTTCATAAAGAGTGAAATATCTTTTTCTGCTGCTACAATGTTTATACACAGTGGGATTCATGGGGAAAGCAGTTACATTGGCTCTGTTTAGTACGCTGCTATAGGGACAAATACATTTTTACGATTATATGCAGCCTATTTTTTGTAGTTGTAGGCCTGACTACCTCAGAAAACGTATTCCAAAGGTATACATAACCTTTGATGCATTTCAGAGGGAAATTCACACCTCCGTTGGATATTTGGGAAGGAATAAATGAGGGTATCTACATAGTGAGACATGCATTATGTAATGAATACTGGAGGTGCTTGCTGAAAAAGGATTTTATGAAAATGTGTATGGACACGCCAGAAGCGAAATAAATGAAATTACTGCTCTGAGAAATATTCACGAGATTTAATTTGTATTTCTGTATTGTGAAATATTTGTGTCTGGCTTATGATACACAATTTGAGCTCACCTCCTAAGTACACTGTGTCTTGTGTTCCCCAGGAAAAAAGCCACAAGTCTTACCGCCCCCTGTGTGTGGCCACGTTCAGGATGAACTACGCCCTGGGAGAGTTGGACCCCACAGGCTACCATCTGCTCAACGTCGTCCTCCATGCCATCGTCTGTGTCATGTTTATGAAGTACGTTGTAAATAAATAGATAAATAGTAGTAAGATTTAAAATTTATGAGCTTCATTCTGCATTCACGGGAAGTTTATTTCAGCTTTGCAGAATGTTTACCTTTGTAGACATAAAGCGTTTAGTTTTAGTTTTTTTATGTGTATAGCACACAAATTGATAGACATTACTTTTTTTTCACAGGTATATATTTCAGGAAATTAAAAAATGTTCTGATCAGTTTAGCATGTTAATTTATATGAATGTTATACATTTTGTTTCTGAGCATGGAACACGTAATTGGTAATTGGTGATTGGTAATTGGTAATTGGTAATTGGTGAGGATTGCTGCCTTTTTTTGCTACCTGCACATTATGTTTACAATTTGCTCACACTTTGCACTCACATCTTTAATTTATTGTAACTTTTTAATTCTTTACCATCTTTTCTGGATGAATAACTTTGACCAATTTTTGAAAGCCTTGTCAGTCCTTGTGTTGCATGCCAATAATTGTTTTACCACAGTATTGAGATTGAAGAGACCAGAATGTTTTCAAAATGTAACAGCACGTTTTTTTTTTTCAAATGAGTGTCACTTTTTGCTTTTGATTTGCTTCTTTTCTACAGAGTGTGTTCTATGTTTATGTCGGATCTGATAAGTTTCTTGTCAGCTCTGCTCTTTGCCGTCCACCCGATACACACAGAAGCGGTACGTACATAGTGAACTGTGAGTGGCTGGTGGGTGCTCTGATGTTGTCTATTCTTACCTTTTTCTTCAGTGTTCTGGACATGGATGGCTGGTGCCTCTATAAATAAATCATTGATGGTCAGGTCTTCAGTGTTATTTAATCTATTGTTCTAATGTGGCTGTTATGGTGGTATCTCATCCAATGGGCGACAACTGCAGAGCTCAACTTAATACCCTTGCTTGCTGAGCTGGAGTGTAATATAGTAAAGTATAATATGATATGTTGATATTTACTTTTGGTAACAAGTGTGTGTAGGTTATTTGTATCATGACATGATGGAATCTGGCTCTCATCAATTTTTGGGCATATAGACCTATACGTATAATCTTTGGGTTGTTTTATTTGTCTTGCTTTTGATGGAAAAAAAAAAAATTCCTATCTGTCTTGAATAGAATTTGAGATATTTGCGCTTGAAGGAGGTGGGGTTTTCTTGGGTAAGTGACTGTGGAGAACTAAACCACTTTCTTTCCCTGTGAAAAAGATAAATGAGTCCCGTCGCGTGTTGATTCAAGCCGACCAAAAACTGATTTACTGAACTGGCATTAGACTTACATGTGGGGTTTGATGATTGATTTCCCTCTCTCAGGTGACTGGTGTTGTGGGTAGAGCTGAGACTCTGTCATCCATATTTTTCCTTGGAGCGTTTTTGTCTTATTCCAAAGCTACAGGATACCGGAAAAAGACTGGTAAGTAGTACCTGTGCATGAGTGCGAGTGTGCTTGTCAAAATGTGAAGGGGGGAGGGGGGTTGCTTTTGTTGTGGCCATGAAGGGCTGGTGAGTTTGGAATTGTCCTTAGACCCCAGGAAGAAAGCCACACTTCTCCTTTGTGTTGATGTGTGAAAACATTGGCATGAGCAGCTCATTTCTGCAGATGTGCTAGTTCTTATAGGATTATTGTATCCATTTCCAGCCAACTCCCATCAACTGGTCTCAACTTTGTGGTATTGAAGAGGCTTTGGGGCTGCTGGACTTTTTTCTTTTGAGATAACTTGTTCTTGTTATCATCTTTTTTTTGTTTCAGTGTCAGTTTTTTTGTCTGTCTGTCCAAATGTTTCCCTGCACCAACTGACCATTATGTTGTGGATGCTTCTCTTTTTCTTCCCTCAATTCCTAGACATTTGGTATGTTGATTTTATACACAATAAATTGATTACCAATACTGCATCTGTGTGCTCTTGTTTCATTAAAGAAAAAGAAACCTAAGTTATACTTCTCTTCGACGTATTGTCCCTCTGGAAGTTTTTATAAATGAGAAAAGAAGGATGAAGTATATAATACATGATGATTGATTAATGTTCAGCGGATTATTCATCATGTGTGAAGTTCAGGGTTGTATTTTTTAACTTTCTTTTCTTTTGTTTCAGATTGGAAGCCTCTGCTCATGACAGTTTTCCTGGTCACTGTGGCTATGCTGTGCAAAGAACAGGGAATAACTGTCATCGGCGTTTGCTGCGTGTTCGAAATCTTCGTTGTGCAGCGTGTAAGATTCCTCAACTTCATTTGTATGCTTGTCAAACTCTTGTGGCCCACTATTTCCGGGGTGCCTTGATAGTCGAAGCAGACTTTGTGCTTTTGAAGCTAGAGAGGTGAGCAGAGTAAGTCTGATTCCCTGTAAAGACTTCTCTGTTGACATCATATGACCTTATGCAGTTGCGAGCACTGTAAATCCTCTACTAAAACTAAAAAAGTGTAAGATTTCTTTTATTTGTGTACCAATTTATGTAGTATTTATGCAGCATGGTCACCTTATAAATGTGTCAGTTGTTGATGTGTGAGGAGGTTTTATGTCTTTATCGAAGCCTCTGAATTGGCATTTGTGGCCAAGTGTGATATTGATAGGGTTTTTTTGTTGTTGGTTTTTTTTTTACTTTTTAAAATCTTGTAATAATCATTTTCAAAGACTTTATTATTATATGACCTTATTGTGTTGCAAGTGCCGTAAAATACTTACTAAAACTAAAGATTTTGTTACGAATGTGAGCTCACTGTACAGGGGGGGTTTGCCTACAACTGAAGAAACCCTGGTCAGTAAAAATATAAAGTGGTTCCACGTTCTTCCAGTTGGGAAAATACATATTTACTTACTCACTTCACTCAGTTCTTTATGTGGTGAATTTTGAAATTGGAGATTGATAGGGGCTCTCGTGGCCTAGAGGTTAAGGTGTTGGCCTCTCATTCAAAGGTCCCCGGTTCGAATCCGGGTAGCGACTGAAAAATTTTCTTCTCTAAAATTGTCTCCTTTCACCTCCTTTCCTGCTCTCTAGCAATGTTCTGTTGTCTGCTTTCATTTCCACTTTCTGCCCCCACCCCCCCCCTCACCTCCTTTGCCCCCTCCTCTAGGCTCCTGACTCTTTCTGCAGCCTTTCCACTGCTACTCCTTGGCTCCTCCTTACTGCTGTCTTTCTGCCACACCCCTGATCTGCTGGTAGGAAAGATCTAAACCTAGCCTTCTCGGACAAGGGCGAAAAATCTCGGAGGGCCCGTATGCAAGTTGCGTTAAAGATCCCTCGATGGTCTAAAATCAATAAGAGTAGTCTTCGGCCGCTACCCGGGCAAAATTCAAAACTTCCTACCAACTGAAAATATTAGGTGTGTCCTGCGCGCTCATATGACCTTATGCAGTTAGTTGCGAGCGCCGTAAAACACTTTACTAAAACAAACAAAACAAGGAGATTGATATCTAGCTGCAGATG
The DNA here is from genome assembly GCF_000002075.1 of Aplysia californica. Taxonomy (NCBI): domain Eukaryota; kingdom Metazoa; phylum Mollusca; class Gastropoda; order Aplysiida; family Aplysiidae; genus Aplysia; species Aplysia californica. The sequence continues at coordinate 537,523 of NW_004797575.1, read as the reverse complement.
AAGAAGAAACAAAAACCACACAAGAATTGCGGTGTTGTTAGTTTGGTGATGATGAGACTTTTTGGCCTTTACTATGGTGGGAAATGTTGGCTGGAAGGTTTTTTTTGGTCAATGATTGGAATGTGTAACGTTAACACTTTGTACAGACACAGCCAGCAGTACAAAATACCCCAGCTGGTCATCCAGCCAGGAGAGTGACTATAACAGATTTCTCGGGCCTGGCACAGTGACTGGAGCAGATAATTGGTCGCTTTTAAGCACAACGGGGCTATCCCGAAAGATGTTGTTTTGAGAAAATTGAAAGTAAAGTTTTAGGACCCTTGTTCAGTTTATTTAAAGACAAGGAGAGTTTTCTCTAAAACCAAAGAAATATACACACCAATGAAACCAAACTTCTCCTATAGGAAGGGTGATGCCCACTTTTGGTGTAGGTCAAGATTTGTGGAAACCCCTGAAATCTGGGTTAACGCACTCTTCCTTAATAGCGACCAATTTTCAGCGTCGCATTATTGCACCAAGTGACTGCAAAGAGTTAATTTATCTCCCCCCCCCCTCCCTTTCAGAGCACCTTGCAGGAGCTGTGGCTCATTTTCCGCGGCCTCCTCAGTGGAAAGGGGAGTCTGCCAAACTGGCTCAAGACGTCTATCGTGAGGGCAGGCTTTCTCGTGTTCGGGACCACGTTCCTTCTGTTTGCCAGGATCAAGGTCATGGGAGCCCAGCTTCCTGTGTTTACCAAGTGAGTGAAAGATTTTTTTTGAATTGTTGGAATTGTTTTGTTTTTATTGTGTGTTTTTTCTAAGCATTTCTTCATTTTGGACAGACCAGGTGGTGTCCCTCATGTCGAATTATAACTGAAAGTGGTACTGACCCAAAAAGTCACCTTTACCCTTTGAGCCTAGGTCTCCAAGGGTGGTTGGCGGGTTATTTGGTGCGGTTTGCTCTTTCTTTCCTCTCAAACATTTATCGTCCTTTTCTCTCCTTTTTTTGTGATTGTTGCTCTCTTTTAACACCTCTAATCTTCAGCACTTATGGGACCTAATTGTGCTCCAAGTGCCCTGAAACTCTTCTCAAAACTGAGTCTACAGGTCCCGTAAACCTGAGCTCCAGTGGGTCAACAATATAAACCCCTACTCTGCCACTATCATCATTAACCCCTACTCTCCCATCGTCATCATTAACCCTTCCTTTACCACTATCTGTATTAATTAACCCCTCCTTTACCACTATCTGTATTACTTAAACCCCTCCTCTCCCACGGCCACTATTAAGCCCTCCTCTCCCACTACCACTATTAACCCCTTCTCTCCCACCTCCAGTTTTGACAACCCGGCGTCACAAGCCCCCGCCCCGGCCCGCCAGCTGACCTTCAACTACCTGCTGCCCGTCAACGCCTGGCTGCTGCTCAACCCGTCGGAGCTGTGCTGTGATTGGACGATGGGCACCCTGCCCCTGGTCACTTCCCTGCTGGACGCCCGCAATGTGGCCACGCTGCTGTTTTATGCCGGGATGGCCGGGCTGGGAATCTTCGCTATCACCCAGCAGTCGAAAAGGTCTCGCACGGTTGTTATGGTGAGTCGTGAGACGAGTGATGTTATTTATTTAACCCTCTCCGTACGCCCCGGGGTCATTTTGTACCCCCGGAGTTGTATTCTTCACATCTTAGAATACTTTTAGTACGAAGATCTCTTTGAAATTTCAGTATTTCTCAAAAAATCATTTTGACAGACTGCTATGCAATGTGTATGGATCGGATTAACGAGTAAATTTCCTCTTTGGAAAGTGGTGGCACAGAGTTCCCCACATTCATATGGATACAATAGTAAAACACGACGTACGGATAGGGTTAATAAAATATATGTTGCAAGTAGAACTGTGCTTTCCTGCTTGGTGTGGAAAAGTAGAGTTATGGCTATCTTCGTGGCTACATGCTTGTATGGCTTTTTTTTATGCATTGAATCATGTATGAATAAACATTTTGTAATTCTGTTTCATTCTTTCTTCTTTTTTGTGTTTGTTCCCAGAGTTTGTCGCTGTTGGTTCTTCCGTTCATCCCCGCGTCCAATCTGTTCTTCCCCGTGGGCTTTGTGGTGGCCGAGAGGATCCTCTACACCCCGAGTCTGGGCTTCTGCATGCTGGTCGCTCTGGGCTTCCAAGTTTTGTACGACAGAGTCAAGTGAGGGAAAATTCTTTCTTTTGTCCTTTGTCCTGTGTGTGTGTGTGTGTGTGCGCCCCCCCCCTGTCACACTCTTGTGACCCGCTATTTCCGGGGTGCCTTGATA
>NW_004797575.1:533092-534884 GCF_000002075.1 Aplysia californica | reverse complement strand
GCGGACACTTTTTTGGCTGAGTGGCCCATCTTGTTATGTACTATCTTTGGTTATGTGCAAGGAAAGATTCCGTAAAATTATGGTAGTGATATTATTCTCACTAACTGTAGTGTGAAGTTAGCTTTGTTGAGCAGTTTTAAAATGTGGGTCAAATGGAACGGTGATAAAGAAAACTGTTCTCATTGTTTGAAGCAGACAGTGAATTTATGAATTCTAATAAAAATGCCTTTTGTGTTTTTACTAAAATTATACGAATCTCAAACTGTTCTTCTTGATCAGGACATACTGAGTGCAGTGTTTTATTTAGTAATCCCATGAACATTTAAAGAAACCGCTTAAAGCTCCTCATAGATTTTAATTTAAATATTTTTTAAACAGAATGTTCAAGAACTTCTGAATGTACACTCTTTGTATTATATGAGTTTTTGCCTCTTGTCAGGATTGATTTCTTTGCCGTGAAAGTTTGCTCATGCCAGGAGATGTTTTTGACATAAAACAACATTGTTGTTGTTATTGACATAGCGGTGAATAGATTTTGTAAAAAAAACAACCCAACCTTTATGATAAAAAGCAATAAAAGACTAATTCCCCTCTTCTAGTAGTAGTAGTATAGGGTTTTACGGCGCTCGCAACTGCGTAAGGTCATATGAGCGCTTCCCCTCTTCTTTACAGGACTAATGAATGAAAATGTCAGTCCAAACGCTTATTTTCTGTTTCCGCACCACAGGGAAGTCGTACCAGGCTCGCATCGCACCGAGTCATCTCAACGCCTACCTCAATCTGGCCAACCTGGTCTCCAAAGACCCCGCCAGACTGGACAAAGCCGAGCAGGTGAGACTGACTGTTTATTGGCCGTACGTGCACACTGCCTACTTCCCCCGTGATAGGGAGGGGGGCACGATTAAGAGTATTGTTATTGGTTTAGTAATAGTCTTCCCCCGTGATAGGGAGGGGGGCTATATCTCTTTGTTGGAGTGAGGGGGGGTTGCAGATTTCTGATATGTGTGGGCAGAGCAGTCCTGATACATCATAATGTGTATATATATAATATTCATTCATAACTGTCCAAGTTGGCCATCTGTTCTCAAGGAAAAAAGTGGTTGTGTTGGATAGTTGATGTCTTGGACAGTGACATTATAATGAAAAAAACAAACTGCAAGGCGTTTGGGGGGGGGGGGAGTGGTCATTTGTACAGGCCTAAAGTAAGGGCTCCGCTTTTGAAATTCCTTATTTGTAGACAAATAATGCAGTAAGCGCATATGGAAATTGAGATACAATTATATTGGCCTGTGAGAGGTTATGAAAGAAAAGAAAAAAGGAGGGGTGGGTGGTAATATAACATGCATGAAATGAAACAAAAACTGTTGTAAGCTTTATGCACCCATGAGGTGAAGTGAAAATGTTATGGTTTTAGAATGTGAACCCAGTAAACCTGTATTATGATAATCTCTACTACAGTGTACAGCCTGATGACATTGGTGCTCACATAAACGTGGGACGAACCTACGTGAACCTGAACCGGAGTGCTCCGGCTGAAAAAGCCTACCTGAAAGCTATAGACTTGTTCCCGCCCATAAAAAAAGGTGAGACAACCTGGTATAGTTGGTCTGCTTGGTATGTTATGTCAAAGAGTCTACATAACAAGAGGGGCCACTTCTCTCTTTGAGCCAATTAAAAAAGTGTCCTCAAAATTCGGTGGCGCCCTCTTCGCAAAAGCGCACCCTTTGCGAACAGAGTTACCCTACTTGAGTTTAAAAAATCAAAGTGAAACTAGCAAGTTTTGGAATAAATT
>NW_004797575.1:494865-532992 GCF_000002075.1 Aplysia californica | reverse complement strand
AGGGAGGGGGGCACGATTAAGAGTATTGTTATTGGTTTAGTAATAGTCTTCCCACATGATAGGGAGGGGGGCACGATTAAGAGTATTGTTATTGGTTTAGTAATAGTCTTCCCCCGTGATAGGGAGGGGGGCACGATTAAGAGTATTGTTATTGGTTTAGTAATAGTAAAAGTGGTAAAAGTATTATTTTTTTTGTTTTCATTATTGTTATAATTGTTTGTTTTTTTTGTTATCTTCAGCAATAATAAGAAGAATGTATCGTTGTGTTTATCTTTATTACCGTTATTATTATTATTATTATTATTATCATCATTATTATTATTATTATTATTGAAATAGGCGTAATATAATAATGATTATTATTTTAATCATTGTCAGTACTATTGTTATTGTTTTTACTATGATCAGCATCATCATTATTGTCATCGCTTGTATATTATTTCTATTGTCGTGATCGACATCATTATCATGATTATTTTTTATGCTATTATTGTCCATTGTTTCAGCTATTGCGACAGGCCATCACCATGAGGGCGGACTACGTGGAGGCGTACATTAACCTGGGGGACATCCTGGTCAAACTTGGCAGGTACAGACTACACTCACTGGCTGATACATTTAGGATTCTGTTGTTTGTGTTCATGGCTAAGAGAGTCTGCATTCTTTTCTAAAGTACTTTCATATGGTCTGTGACATACAGTTGCAACATCATGGGCATATTATTTTATCATTTGTTTCTGTGCGCTGTTCATAGTGCATAGTGCTTACTTTTCGTACATTTTTACACAGAGCATGTGGTCATCAGTCGGAGACTAGTTTTGAGTTGGAGCTTTAGGATCAGAAATAAATTTTTTTCTTATTTCCTGAAAAATAAAGATGTTTCGATAGCAACAGATAAGGGTTTGTAAAGGCTATTTGTGGTCAACTCCATTTAAATCTGTGATTCTGGACAATCAGTAATACAGTCAAAATGAACTAGAGGCATCAGAAATATGGTTTCTTAGGAGACTTTTCGAGAACTTTGCCACAGTACACACTCTCACCCTTCCCCTACCCAGCCAGGCATCCTCTACCCTCATGACCTCTGCATACTGAAAAATGTGATTTTCATTTCTTTCATTTCTCTGATCCAGAGGCCATCTGAGTTCGAGCCTTCTGACCAGGCTAAAAAATGAGATAAAACTGAAGTTTGAACCATGAGCTGATGTTGATATGTTTAATCTATGTTTGTACTTAATAATAATAATAATAGATAGCATTTGTATAGCGCATTTCCCCGCTCAACAGCAGGCTCTATGCGCTTTACACTATATTATTACCCCAGCAGACAATAGAATACTCCGAAACGTTCTCAGCTTCCCGTGAAGCATACAGTGCAATCAGCTTATTAAGCGCTCAAACACTAACAAACTGACAAGATCTTTCGCTGTCTATAGCCGGGTACCCATTCCCACCTGGGTGAAGTGAGGAAAATTAACTCACTTGCGACTGGGCCCTTTCACCAGTCACAAGCGTTGAAGACTGGCGTTTTTGGGGGTATTTCAATAAATCACCACAACTCTCAGAATTACCCTATTGTAATCATTTTCTGACACAGTAAAGTAACATTCAAGCTTAATCTAATACAAAAAACTAAAGTTGTCTAGGTCTAATACTTTAATTTGTATGATTTTTAAAAATTGGCATGAATTTGATTTTCCGAAAAATTTCCAGAGACGTGACAAGTAGAATGAAATTCGCTGCAACAACAAAAATAAAAGTTCAAAGTGTTCTGGTTTGATTTGTATACATGTGCAAGTGTTTGGTAAAAATATAAAAGCTGGTCTGTGCATTGATTCAGACCCATACACTGAATTACATGAGACAGATATACGGCACGACGTTGTGATTTCGTTGGGCGAAAAACAACACCGGTACTAGTGCTAGATCTAGCCCTAGAACTACGACTCGGGCCGTGTTCGGGTACATATCCAGGATCCTAACTATTAGACACATCATATTCTGAGACACTAGAACTAGTAAAACGCACAGAAGTATAGAAAACGGCGAAATTATGTGATTCTTGTTCGTGCGACTTCTTCGACCGTTACTACAACGCGACTGTCGGATTACTATCAGTTGTATAAAAAAAAACAAAGCGCGAGTTCCGGTCTGTTCAACCCCAGTTGGGGTCACTGTCCTTCACCTTCAATAACTTAAAAACTACCGGCCCCAGAGATACGAAACGAAGTCTAAGTAGCTCCGGCTTGGCCAAACAAGGGTACGAGGCGGGTCTCGCGATCCGTGCGTGATTTGTAGAGCGAAAAAAAAATTCCAAAGTTGGTCACGCAGGGCTTGTGAGACCCGTCGCGAGCGTCGCGGCGGGGGTCACGCAACTGTTGTGTGACCCGTCTGAAGTGAGTTAATGTGAAGTGCCTTTCCCAAGGACACAACGTCGGGCCCCTGACGGCATTCGAACCCACGACCTTACGGTTGCGAGTCCAAGAGCCTAACCACTACTTTCACTTCTGTCTCCCTCAGACTTCAAGATGCCAAGAACACGTACGAAGCAGCCATAGCTCATGATCCTGTCAACGCCGACCTTTATTACAATGTAGGTTTTTGCTCTTTGATTTTGATTTAATTTTGCTTTTTAGTTGTGCACAGAATTAATAATAAATAATTACCCTTCATTTTTACACGTTGAAAATTTAACATTTTTAAGGGGGGTGTGAGGCTGGGAGTGTTTGAGGGTAGTTGTTTCATCTGTTCACCATTACTGAATTCTATTTTACTTTCTACTTTTTGCTGCATGAACTTTTCTAAGTTGGAGATCATACAGCAGAACAGGACTTGTCATGAGTGGTTGAATTATATGTCATAGGTATGAAATTAGATCTGGTATAGGGAAAACTATGTTATTGAGTGTCTCCAACTGTTTGCTTGGATGTTGTAACCCACTCAACGCGGGTGGGCTTTTATAAGCAAGGTAAAACCAGCCTGCTTCCTAAATGCTTTAAACAGTGTAGAGGGGGGAGGGGGGCATAAATCATTTACTCTCACAGTAGAACTCTTGTAGTTTCAGCGAAGTCGATTGGGAGTCTCAGCATCACGGGGCCTGATTAAGGACAAATTTTATGTAGAAATTGTTTTTCACATAAATTTTGTTTTCTGTTTCCACGTTTACCTTTTATATATGTTTTGACTACTGGAGTGTCTTCTTTTTTTGGTCTTTTTTCAGACCGGAGTTGTCTTGTTGGAGCTTGGGAAACCCCTGGAAGCGAAGAATTATTTTGAGACGGCGATTCGGCACAATCCAGAGCACTGGGTATGCCCAACTATATTTAGAAACTTTTATATTCCAGTTATGTTGTGAAATATGCATGAACTTTTTCTGAGTTGAAGATCATACAAAACAGGGTTGGTCATCGGTGGTGTAAATAGTGAAATGAGTAAATGCATAAAACCATTGGAAAACCAATTCTACATGCCTAGACTTATGGAGCCGACCATTAGTAAGGTCTGATTGAAATGCCTTATTGTCAAATGTTTCAGCACTTTTCCTACATGGGTGAAATGTGCCAGTCACCTTTCAGCAGGATCTTATAGCGTGCCTGATGGATATGTACACCATCCACCTACGTGTGAATCCACAGACCTCAGCCAGTTTGGTGACCAGTACCACTGTATGTCCTCATGCTACAGTCTGACAAAGAGAAGAATATACAATAGAGTCCGTTTAAACTGAAATCTGCAGTACTGTAATATTATGCATAACCTCGAGAGGGGAAATGGAACTGGAGTCTTTTGCCTTAGAATAAGGCTTGTCCCACTAGATCGCCACCTGAATCATTCACGGTCGGAATCGCTGTGTGGATGAGCCGCTCGCAGTGGCTGGGGTACATTTTGTTTAACAACATCGACGTATGTCAATTTTCGGCAATTGCCAAAAACAGATCTCTTTTACCTGGAGTTCTTTCATTAGATGAAAAACTATCAAAATAAGTTCATTTGTTTTGATTTAATGACCGATTTTGTTATGTATATGTCACTTTTAAGTTTTGTACCAAAAGAGGGCATAGTGGGAACACCCCCCCCCCCCCCCCCCCCCCCCCAGGAGGTAAAGAGTTTAAACAAGTGAGAAGATGTTCTTGTTCGTGCGATGATATTTTGGTTGTTTTTATAACCTCCCCAGCAATCTCTGTACAACTCGGCCATTCTGATGCAAGAAGGAGGGAACCCTCGTGACAGGCCTTTGGCTTTGGAAAGGTGAGTGGGATCAGAAGCAGAGTCTTTACAAGTCAGTTTTCATAGGGTTTTTTTTGGGTGGGGTGATTGGGGGGATGGGTTGAGAATCTCTTATAGAGGTTTAAGGTGGTGGACACAGAGCTAAGTTCATTGATCCCATCAGTGTTTGAGTGGTGTGTCAGAGAAGAATACTGAGAAATGTTTGTGCTGCAATCTTCTGAATAAATTATTGTTTTGTGATTTTAACAAAAATTCATATTTGGTGCCAATAGATCCAACGAATGCGGCTGATTAACTGGGAGAAAACTGAGAAAGATGGGGAAAGTTGATATTTTGTAATAAAGAAAGCATGCCTCTTTTTAGCAGGATATAGACGACAATACCACTGTTCCTCTCTTATCCTCCATTAGATTCTGAATGAATTTGCCACGTCGCACGAGATGGCATTTTGTAATTTTGTAATTTTTTGTTTTGTTTTGGTAAGTGTTTTACAGCACTCACAACTGCACTAGGTCATATTTTAGAAGAAAATTTTCTGTCGCCATCCAGATTCGAACCCGAGACCTATCGAATGAGAGGCGAACACCTTAACCTCTAGGCCACGAGAGCCTCCTGGCATTTTGTAAGAATATGCCCATGATTGTCTGCTTATGAAAGCAAGAATACAGTCCTTACACTTTTGCTGTTTTAGATGTAGTTGTAGGTGGGTGGTTGGAGGGTGCTCTGGTGTGGTTTGCTCCTTCTTTCCTATCAAACGTCTATCGTCCTTATCTCTCCTTCTTATTTTTTTTGTTTGTTACTACTCCCTTGTAACACACCTAATCTTCGGCACTTATATGACCTTATTGTGTTGCAAGTGCCGTAAAACTCTTAAGAAAACGAGATGTTTTAGAATCAGTTTGACGTAAAATTCCTGATTGTGTTCAAATGTTTCTGCAAGTTATTGTCAGTGTTTGAAGCAACCTGTTTGTTCATTTCAGGCTAGAAAAACTGAAGAAGAACAACGAAAAGGACCCAAAAGTTTACTTCAACTATGCCATGCTGGCAATGGACGAAGAAAAGTTTGAAGAAGCGGAGGCTAATTTCCGAAAGGCCATTGAGGTAATTTTATCTTTTTCCTAGACTTGTTTTTTAATAAGATATCAAGGGAGGAGTGTGATACTGTATAATGATAAAGTATCAAAGTATCATGTGGTTTCAGGTCTCTACACACAGATTTGCTTGGGGGCTCTCATGGCCTAGAGGTTAAGGTGTTCGCCTCTCTTTCAAAAGTCCCGGGTTCTAATCCGGGTAGCGGTGGATACATTTTATTCTCTAAAATTGTCTCCTTTCACCTCCTTTCCTGCTCTCTAGCAATGTTCTGTCATCTGCTTTCGTCTCCACTTTCTTTTCCCACCCCCTCACCTCCGTTGCCCCCTCCTCTGGGCTCCTGACTTTTTCTGCAGCCTTTCTACTTCTACTCCTTGGCTCCTTCTTACTGCTGTCTTTCGGCCACACCCCAGATCTTCTGGTACGAAAGATCTACCCCTAGCCTTCTCTGGCAAGGGCGGAAAATCTCAGAGGTCCCATGTGGCAGTTCCACATGTTAAAGATCCCTTGGTGGTCTAAAATCGATAAGAGTAGGCTTCGGCTGCCACCCACGCAAAATTCAAGATTTCCTGCCAACTGCAAATGTTTAATGTGTCCCACGCACTCAAATGACCTTATGCAGTTGTGAGCGCTGTAAAACACTTGCCAAAAAGAACCAAAAAACCCCGAACATTTGTTATAGTCTTATAAACCAGAGGAGAAACAGATGGGATTTGATTGATTCAATTAGCTGCTGATATGCTTCTCATCTCTTTACTCACAATAGAAAACTTTTCAATTCTCTTCCAGCTGGACCCCAAGTTCCGCAGCGCGTTGTTCAACCTGGCGCTGATGCTGGTGAATAACCTGAAGAGGCCACTGGACGCTGTACCCCTGCTGAAGACACTGCTGGAGGTGGGTTGTCTGAGAGTGGACGGTTTGCTTTTTGTTGAGGTTTTACACATTACACATTACATTGCCCGGGATCGCCCGAGAATTTCCTTACGTGCTCCACCCTAACTCAGCTGGAATCGCTAGCTCCGACCATGCGCTTTTAGAAATGAAATCTCGCCTTAATGAGACTCTGAGGCTAAGATTTCGTTTTACAGTTATTGCAAATTGTTTCTTCTTTCGTTTGATACCAAAACGAAATTTTCTGACCAGTAGTTTCAGTTTTAGAACCATTCGAAGTGTGATCACGTTTCCGATATTTCAAAGGTGTCTCGACTTGTTGAAAAGCGACAGAATTGATTTTGAAAAAGGAAATAACGATGGATTAGAGCAAGTAAAAGCTAATGAGAAATCTGATGATTAAAATATTGATGAAAACATTGTAGCAAGAGTTTGGGGCGATTCAGATTAATCAGCAGTAGAATTTAAATCAAGGGCTCGACCATGAGGCTGAGAGTGAAAGTGACGTGTCGGACACCCCGATTGAGCTAAAGCTAGAGCGTTTCCAACAATTTGTGCATATAAAGTTATATTTTTCTGAAACTATATTCATTTTTCTTTCTGTTATTTTTTTGAGATTTTTAAAATTTGTTTAGTATTTTTAAATTGTGTTTTTTAAATGCTTGTATTCACGAAAGGTGGGTTCCTTCCCCTTGCTTAGGATTTGCGAGTAGACTTCCCGTCCAGACCCTTAGGGTGAAATGTGTTAATCTGTGGCCTCGGCCCAGTGACAGAAATTCTAAGCAATGTTTGACCTATGATAAGAGATACGTGCTCAAGCTGTACTTTTTTTATTCATTACAGAAACTTTATTTAACAAATGAGTGTTTTATGTGATGTGATGTGGGCCAGTGGCCCTGAATAAACTTACTTATTTGCTTAAATCAGTGGCCTGGCTCTTGGACTGGCAACTTTACAAACATCTGTGGGGTTTTTTGTCTTTCAGCATTACCCAGACCATGACAAAGGTTTGATCCTGATGGGAGATATCAACGTCAACGTTCTCAAGGATTTGGACGCAGCTGAAAAGGTACTACATTAGACGGCATTTGATATGATTTGATTACAACTGAAATGATAGTTGGTTAGATAGCGTTTGAGGAGATTTAAATTCTCAGTTGATATAACTCTGGACTGTGATGTGGGTGATACTGGTTCAAAATTCAAATTGGGTGTTTTTTTACAGGACTTGGAGAGTATGTGCAAATTTCAAAGCTTTGAGCGCATGGTTCTATCAGAGATAAATGTTGTTGTGGCGTCGGTGCCCTAGTGGTTAGGCTACCAGATTAGTTATCGCGAAGTTGCGGGGTCAGGGGTTTGAGCCACGGGCCTGACGTTGTGTCCTTAAGAAATGTACTTTACACAAATTTTCCTCACTTCACCCAGGTGGGAATGGGTACCCGGCCATAGACAGCGAAAGATCTTGTCAGTATGTTAGTGTTTTAGCACCTATAAATGGCTGCTTGCACTGTATGCTTCCCAGGAAGTTGAGTTTGTTTCAGAATGCTCTCAGGTCTGCTGGGGTAATAGTATAGATTGTGTAGCGCATAGAGCTTGCTGCTGAGCTGGGATTTGCGCTATACAAATGCCATCTGTTATTATTATTAATAAATTCTTGGTCTCCTGGGTGGATTTCCCGGAGGCAAGAGTCTTGGACCCTCTAGAAAGCTGTCTGCATGACCTAGCATAAAAAACAACTTAAGACTGCTTTGGGGGGAAAACGACATCATTAAAAACACTTGACACATATCTTTAAGTTTTTTAGTTTTAGTAAGAATTTTATGGCACTTGCAACACAGTAAGATCATATAAATGCCGAAGATTAGAGGTGTTTCAAGGGACTAACACACACAAAAAGGAGGAGGAGAGAAAGAGACGACAGATGTTTGTAGGAGAGAAGGAGCTAACCACACCAGAGCGCCCGCCAGCCATCCACTCATATACCTCTTGATCAAAGAGGCTTCATGGAGACAAATTCAGAGATACCACCTCGTATGTACGACCAAACAGTGTCCATAGGGGCCTTAGGCTCATACTGCACCAACGGTATTTTATTTTAAAAATTTTGTTTTGTTATAGAATTTCAACACCATCCTTGCCCGAGACGCGACCAACGTGCAGGCGTTGCACAACCTGTGTGTGGTGTACGTGGAGAGAGGCGACCTGCTGAGGGCGGAGAAGTGCCTGGTGCAAGCCGCTCAGCTCGCCCCGAAGGCGGAGTACATTCAGAACCATCTGAGGATTGTGAAGAGCAGGATAGCCGAGGTGAGGTTTTTTTTTGTATGTGTGTTTGTGTGTGTGTGTGTGTCTGTGTGCGTGTGTGTGTGTGTGTGTTGTGTGTGTTTTTGTTTGTGTGTGTGGGTTTGTGTGTGTGTGTACTTGTGTGTTTGAGGATGAGCAAGCTTTATTTGTGTGTGTGTCTGTGTGTGAGTGTGTGTGCTTGTGTGTTTGAGGTATGAGCAGGCTTTATGTGTGTACTTGTGTGTGTGTGTATGAGGAGATTGCTCAATTAATCATGACATCATCAGCTGACAACAATTTATACTTAAATCTAAGTCATGCTGATGTCAAAATCAATTGCCAAAGACAAATTTATTGAAACTAAAATTGGTGATAAATAATTTGCCTAGAGAGAGAGATACACTGCTCCGCCCAGTGCTGTGAGTGTATCCAAGCAAACCGTGCATTATAAAAGATCAAAAGTTTCAACCAAAGAATATTACATGTATGTCAGTATCGCAAACTTGCTGAACCAACCGTACACTGTTTTGTACAGTTAAGGTATATATGCTTAACACTTTGCAGCCTCATCTCGCCAATTGGCGATGTTTACCACCCAGTTTCTTTGGATTTTCCCCAAAATATGATGGCAAAGTGTTAAAAAATGTAGCATAAAAGGAGCCCATAGTTCAGATAATAATAATTAGAATTCACAACTTCACATGTAGTTCACTTTGTTTTCACCACAAGTCGTCTTCAAATTCGGAAAAAGTGGAACACTTACTATGACTATGTGCGGCCTGCTTGAGAAAGTGCACAAGGCAAGAACGATAAATCTACACATCCTCACAAGGATGTGTAGTCAGTTACTCATTTAGTCATGACATCAGCTGACAACAAGTTACATATGAACATTTTGTTTTGTCTCTCCAGATCCGAAAGCAAATGGCTGCCGGCCAACAAGCCAACGCTGGTCAGAAGCCGACGGGTGGAAGTCAACAGCAGACGCAGAAGACGGACAGCGGCAAACAACACGGCCAGAAAAAGACTCAACCTCCGCCGAAAGAAGACGCCGCTGCTCAGGGGAAGCCTGGGAAGAGATGAGTCTTCAGAGCATGATGGTGATGGTTGTTATCTTGTTAACTCTCCCACGTCTAAAGAATTGTTTTAATGAACCCTACCTCACGGTACAATCTACAAACTGGGCAGGTTAGTGGAGATTGTGGTGTAGAAGAGGGTTAACTGTGTTTCGACCATTATTAGAGTAATTGTCAAAGGTTTGTGTACGGTATTGGAATTGTTATGTCAAATTCTTTACTCTGCCCCCTTTGTAAATATTGATGATAACGGTTGTTTGGGGTGTTTTTCCCCCCCTGTAGGTATGAGGCCTTTATCAGCCTTATATACTGTGACTCATATTGTTAATTTATCGTATGGTTCTTTAGGGACCGTTTTTTTTAGATCTGATCTCTGTGTTTGTGAGTTGTGTACGTTTTGAAAGTGCCTCATGCTTTTTTGGGGGAGGGGTTTGGTTTCTGAGAAGTGAAGACACTAACTGAAAAATGCTAGAATGTTACTGTTGTTGTTATGTTGTTGTTGTTTTGTTGGGTTCTTTTGTTGTTGTTATGTTTTTGTTATGTTGATATGGTTCATCCCGGAAGTTGTATATTTGTACCTTGCAGGTGGTTGAAAGGTGCTGTAGATAGCTCTGGTCCTTGTGTTCTGTCGCTCCTTGTATCTTGCTATTTCAAATAGTTGTTTTGTTTTTGTACGGCTTTTTTCAGTTTCAGCATTCATTTATCAACTGCTGATTGGATCTCTTTCGTTTGTCGAGTGTAAGTTGTTTTTGTGGGTTTTTTTGGGGGGGGGGGTGGTGTTGGGTGTTTTTTAAAAGACATTTTCGCCATTTCCTGCCACAGTGGGACCATACATATATATAAGATTTGTGAATGTTCTTTTCTGATAGGTTGGATGGATAGTGTTTGTCTAGACCCACGGAGACAAAATGACGAAACAAATATATGTGAGGTGTGCTGACAAAATGAGTTGCTTTGGGGATTCAAGCCTTAAGGAAATAGATACATCGCGCTTATAGCTGGAGTTTTTACAATATATATAAGTATGAAATAATAAAAGATGGGTTATAGTTAAAAAATGTGGCTTCAATAGAAAATCTACAAATTTGACCCTAATGTCGATTTTGGGCCAATATCTCCATTTGTGGATTGCGAGAAGTAACTGATTGTGTCTGCACGCCCCACATATATTTTCACCGATAACAAAGCGATGAAGGCTGTTCTAAAAAATTCTGTTGTTGTAATATTTTGGAACACATTTGGGTTTCTGCAGATGACCCTGCTGTTATACTTCTACACCTTGATTTTTGTAGCAGCTTTGTGCCAAAGCTATATATAGAATATGTCATTTGGGCTCGAAATATATGAATGTGAATTAACACTTATATATATATATATATATGAAGGCCAATACAGATAAATATATCATATATGTATTTATAATTTATTTTGAAATTATTGTACGTGTTCAGCTCCAAACAAGTTTCTTTCAGACTGTTAGTGAGAAACTGAAATTATTTTAGAGGTCTTCAGTGTACGACAAATACATCAAGGGTTTTTTTTAGGGGAGGGGGGAGCTACAAAGGATGTCTGCACTTGATGAACTAAAAAGAGAGTGTCAAAAACAGTGCCAAGTTTTTAATTGTTTTGTTTTCTCGCTTTCAGTCCCAGCTCTATGTTGTTTTATGATTGTACGATCTCTTTGTTTTCCTGCTATATATGTGGTGAGATGCTGGTTCTGTTTCTGTGTTTTTCACCATTTTTTATTTTTTTATTTATTTATTTTTTGGGGGGGTCTCGTGTCCTGGTTTTGGGCCCGTATTTGTTGGTTACGTAAGAATGTACAGACATGGTGCAAATTGTTATAAGATAAGATAAGATAAGATAGTGCTTTATTATCCCAGAGGGAAATTTTCCTTGGCTGTTTTCTAGAGAAACGAAACAAGGTAAAAGAGGAATTGTTAAGTCGGTAATGATGATGATGGTGACGGTAATAGTAATTGTGATGGTGATCATGAGGATGATTATTTATGTTGGCGATGATGATGTTCTGTTCCTGTGTGTTTCAGCGTGTACTTTCTTAGCTGGTGTGTGCCTCTCTTGAACTCCCCAACATTGTTGGAGTTGGAGGCAGTTCTGCGTGAACTTGTGGCGTTTTTGTGTACGTGAAATGTCCATTTCGTGATCTTGTGGCGTTTTTGTGTGGGTGAAATGTCCATTTCGTGATCTTGTGGCGTTTTTGTGTGGGTGAAATGTCCATTTCGTGATCTTGTGGCGTTTTTGTGTGGGTGAAATGTCTATAGTGTGAATTTGCGGCGTTTTTGTGTCCGTGGTATCCGACTGTGCTTCCCTCTTTTCTGTGAGCCTGTCAGGTTGTCAGTATTAATTTATTATGCAGACTTTCCAGCCTTCCTTATTTTGTAGGGAAATTCCTGAATTATTCAGACTGCCTTTCCCTAGGTCTCAATAAATTTTCCCTATTGTTTGAGCCATAGTGGAACATCTATTTTCTCTCTTTAACTTGCTGACAGAGTGATTTTATTGGTGAATAAAAACATGAATGAAGTGTGATCCACCATGTCTACTAAAACAGTCGTACTGTTAAAGTGTATAGAGAGATGTGAGTATTTCGTTATGGGTAAAAGGGTTCCGCGTGCATTTTCCCTCTTTCTGCCTTGAAAAAGTAGGGATTTTCCCAACTTCTGTCTGTGGGAGGTTGGCAGGTCTGTATTATGGTGTTATGCTTCCTGGCAACTGAAACTGAAATGTATAAAATGTAATTGTTGAACTTTTTTTTTTTAAATTCACAGCCAAATTTACTTTACGTGGGTGGTTGGCGGGTGCTCTGGTGCGGTTTGCTCCTTCTCTCCTATCAAACAACTATCGTCTTTATCTCTCCTCCTTTTTTGTTTGTTACTGTCTTGTAACACCTCTAATCTTCGGCACTTACATTATGACCTAATTGTGTTGCAAGTGCCGTAAAACGCTTACTAAAAAAACAAATAAAATGTATAAATTTTCAATGTTGAACATTTTTTAAAAATTCACCACCAAATTGACTTTACTTTTCCGATTGTGTTTTTCTTTTACCACATTCCTTTACCATGCACTTTGTAATCCGATTGTTCGGATCGTTGAAGGCACTCACAGAAAGCTGTTACTGTTAAATTTATCATATCATTGTTATCATTGGTTTATATTTTACCTCTTCTTGCACTCTCTATAGCTATTTATAATGTCTGTTGAGTAGTATAATAGAATGTTATCATATATATATATATAAAGACTGACAAATGAATATATTTTGTTTTATTTTTTTTTCCCTTTATTAAAGTGTGATATGACATAAAATAATGAATGCTATGTAACCTAGATCTATATTTCAGTGAATAGTTTTCTTGTGTGTAGTGTGTTAGATGCTTTTTCCAAACTTATTGCTATTATTTATCTCTCAGTTTGTAACATTTGGGAAGCGTGCTGACCAAATGAGTTACTTCCCGGATTCAAGCCTTAAGGAAACAGATACACCATGCTTATATTGGTGAAGTTTTTACAATTTATATAAGTAGGAAATAATAAAAGACATGTTATAGTTATAGAAAGAATGTGGCTTCAATTTTAAAAATCTACACAATTAACCCTTATGTTGATTTTTGGCCAATGTCTCTGATTGTGGATTGCGAGAAGTAACTCATTTTATCAGCACGCGTCACATTTGGTTTCACTTACAACTCGCGCAAAGACAGTTTCAAAAGTGTTATATTATGTTGGGGGTTTCCCGCTTGGCTTATTTCTTTGTATGAAGGAACTATTATTATGTCATTGAATGTAAAATTTGATGTTAGATTTACATATAGCTCAAAGTTGAAGGATGTGAACTTCAGTTACTGGTTGTCTGTTTTCTAAATTAAATACATGTAGTAAAATTGAAAAGAAAATAGATTCTTACTGGTCGTAGTAAGATTTGAATAGCTCCAAATTAGATCGATCCTCTATTTTAGTGGAAATTTCAGTTTTGATCTGAGCAAGAAAAATCAAATTTTGACTGACTGACTAGATCAAGAAGACATAACATTGTGAGTGGTTGACTTTACAACTTTGAGAAGCACAGAGAGAGCCTTGAATTTACGCAGAGTCATGCTTACGTTTGCGATGTGGGCACTGGGTCAAACATAATTTTACATATGCATATGAAAAAAATCAATGTAATAATATACACACTCGCAAACTTTGAATATGGCACCCAAATTACTCCCAAATATATACATATAGGCCTAGGCTATAGAAATTATATACATTATGTATCGTGTATAGTTGATGTTTTGGTCCGATTGTCTTTTAATACATATGTAAAACATGTTTTGTTTCATTTTTTCTTGATGATCGGCCACGTTCAAATGAAAATCTTGCTCTGTGTCAAATTTTTTGACGCCTCAGCTCTCTCTCAGCCCATGCCATATCTCATGTGAAATAATTTCCTCTATTTTAATTTATTGATGGTTTTTGCCAGCTGCAGAGAACACATTGCTCACTCATTTACTTTTATTGTTGTCTCAACTGTTGGTTGTATTGTGAGAATGAGAATGAGCAGTGGGTGGTTGGCAGGTGCTCTGGTGTGGTTTGCTCCTTCTTTCCTGTCAAACATCTATCGTCCTGATCCTCCTCCTTCTTTTTTTATGTATTTGTTACTCTCTTGTAACACCTAATCTTCGGCACTTATATGACCATATTTTGTTTGCAAGTGTCTTAAAACTCTTACTGAAACTAAAATGTGAGTGGATCTAGGAAAAATGTTGCGATCTTATGCCTGGTACAGACACAGCAGTGTTCTGTGTACATAAAGCTATGACTCATGAATCAGACTGAATGGCTTTTGGGTCCTCTTGTGGTAAAATAGAACCTCAAACTGTCCTCATGGTTTTATGCTAAAAAAAAATCTGAAATTATGGAAACTGAGCCCAAAAGTGTGAAATAATGCGATTTTGTTAATTTTAACAAAGAATGATGAAGGAAAATTAATCAGAAAATAGGCAAAAAATGATCAATTTTTGCTAAATTTTAATTATGCAGGGTGCATAAAACCACGGGGACAGTTCAAATAGTGTATGTCACAATGGTTGGAGGGGTCTTTCATTTTTCTGCGGATGGAAGCAAATTTGGTTTGTGGTCTAGTTTTATCATGTGTCTCCATTTACAGAAGAGTTTGCTTCATCAAAAACCAAACACACTTAATCCGATAACAGCGATAAACCAAAAGAAAAGAAAATCCCAGCTTTTTGTTTTCATTTGAGCCACCCGGCTAAACCGATGAAAACCTGGCTGTCTGGCAGATTTTGGTTTAAAGTAAAGCAGACTCCACTACTATATTTACCGATGTGTATTCCTGTCACACTGTCTGGGCTGCCCCTGACAGGCAGGGGGGAAGTGAGCCGGCCACTTGAAATGAAATTTCTAAATTGTTCCAATGCCAATAGGGATGTAAAATGTTCACAGTGAACTAGCACTTTTTTAAATACTTCAACATAGATAGATGTAATCATGTAGGCTGATCTCATGCTGTTGTGCACAAGTAAAGCAAATTTGATGTTCATAATTTATATAATCTAGATCTAGTAGTAAATATTTGCATGCTCAAGACTGCTTTGAACTGTACTTTGAAATTTGAAAAAAATTTGATATTTATATAAGATCTAGTAAATTTTTGCAAGCTCAAACTGCTTTGAACTATAATGAACCTTTTTTGGGCTACAGTAAAGTTTCAGAAGCGGTGTGCTTTGATCTTTTTTCTGTTCCCATGTTACGTTACTGGCACTCTCAGAGACAAGCCCATACCATATCATGTCCCATTTGTATGCTGTACCAAAGATGTGTTGTTGTTTCCATTCGTCATTTTTAAGGACAAGCGGGCTAACCCAGATCTCGGGGGTTTCCAGAAATCTTGACTTACATCAAAAGTGGGCATTGCCCTACCTATAGGAGAAGTTTGGTTTCTTTTGTGTGTATATATTTGTTTGGTTATAGAGAAAACTCTCCTTGTCTTTTAAAGAAACTGAACAAGGGGCAAAAACTTTACCCTCGATTTTCTCAAAACTGCATTTTTCAGGACAGCCCCCTTGTGCTTAAAAGCAACCATTTGTATGTTGCACTAGGAGAGATGTGTTGTTGTTTCAATGACTAGTTGTGTCAGAGTAGGTCAACACTACATATCATATTCTTTTTGAAATCTTTTCCCATGAAGTGAACTGCACACTTTGTTGATTCCCACTCGCAATCATTGAATCATGATATTATAATTATAATATAATAATATAATTTAAAACTGTATGAATTGCCTTGCATGATCTTAAGTGATTAATTATTAGAATAATGAATACACTGTACTGTATAACCCCATGCGGCCTCTAAAATAGTCTAATATAATATCATTTTTATACATTGTATAGCGATGGGTGCGTAAAACTAAAAATACAACTCTTGTCCAGATGGCTGACATTGTTAGGCTTAGTTGATGAAGAACCTGTGTTCCAAATAAAATTTGTTATTGAATTATTCAAATCGATGTAGGTCCTGTTTGGTCATATTATAGTGATAGGCTTACAACAATTACCTCTACGCATAGATATGTATTATTTTAATAAATGTATCAAGGCTGTGTTCACTCTGATGTTATTTTAGATCAAAAAGGGGCACACCATTTGACACTGTATTTGGAACCAAATAGCGGACATTGTAGTTTTGTGCTTGAAAAATTTCAAAATTCTGCGCAGAATTTAACCCCCAAAATGACCAAATTCTGCAAACGTTCTGCAAAATTTCTGCAAGGATTGCGACCATGTTTAAACTTGTCGACAAAACTATTTTTGAACAGCAAGGTGAAAAGGCCGAAAATCTCACATGGTAAAAAATGTAGTTCCTTCAGAAAACACACGTTGAACTATTTCTTAATTATATTGAAGGGATGTTGTAGTTCAAGTCAAAATATTTTTTTAATTACATGTAGTTATTTGTGCAACATATTGTACTTCACCAAAAGTTAAAAATGTGCTAGAAATTGTTGTTTTTTCTCCAAACTTCTACACCAGGAGTTAGTAATACTAAATGTGGCATATCTTTATAACTACTCAAGATATTTTGAAAAATATTTAATAAACGTTGTTCAGCATTGAATTTACTACAAGTTTTCAACTTGTTTCAATATCCAAAATTTTCGACATCTGGAACCTTTCTCTAGGCACACACACATTTTGACGGACGTGCTCGACACCACCGGACGTTGTTGCTGTTGTGACTGTCAGCTAAGTTGGTCACATTCATTTTAAAATTGTTACATAAGACCTAACGGAACTAAAAAATTTGTTGCACGAGACCTAGCGGACAAAAAATGTGTTACATTAAGACCTAGCGGACTTTAACAATTTGTTAGGCCCTACATAAGACCTAGCGGACTTTAACAATTTGTTATATTAAGACCTAGTGGATATTTTTTAAAATTTATATAAGACCTAGCAGACATTTTTTAAAAATTGTTACATAAGACCTAGCGGACATTTAAAAAATCTGTTACATTGGACCTAGGGGACATTTTAAAAATCTGTTACATTGGACCTAGCGGACATTTAAAAAATCTGTTACATTGGACCTAGGGGACATTTAAAAAATGTGTTACATTGGACCTAGCGGACATTTTAAAAATCTGTTACATTGGACCTAGGGGACATTTTAAAAAATTGTTACATAAGACCTAGGGGTCCTGCTCTAGAGGACATAGAGCCGTGCTTTAAAAAATGCAAATTGTCACTTCATTCCTCATTTTACTTTTTTACAGACAGGGTTTTGAGAACATTTGAAAATTGAGTTAAAATTTTGTCGATTCTCAAATATTTGCCAATTCTATTAAATCAACATGCACGTAAAAGCAATCACCTACCGGTATATGAAATACAGAACTTTTGCACAACACACAGTATGATACAGTATTGATTTCTCCAGTCAATGAAGACCTAAATCAAGCAAAAAGTAACATCGTGGTTAACTAGGGAGTGAGGATGTCTTTATTCTTTTATATCATCAGTGCACAAGCAAAATGGCATAGAGCTCAAGAGTTGTGCCAAAATGCAACTAGCCTTTTACATGTATTATCTACTTGTGGTGGCCGAATTTTGCTATTCAAAAGGCTTGTTAATGGCTGCATGGATCGACATGCGGTTTTCGCCAAAAGATTCTTTAAAATATTCTCCAGAGCATGGCGCCCTTGGTTTTTTTCAGTTTCGAGACAGTTTTGCTGCAAAAAGCTAAATTTCTTTATTTCGCCGATCGCTTTTGTAGTTGTAGGCGGACGCTTCTGTCTCTGTAATTTTAGAAAACCCGGAAGTGATATTTCACGAGGCGCATTTTGTTTTGAGAGTATAGATCTAGACCTTATAATTTTTTGCATCTCTCAAGATTTATTGCCCCATTCCATTAGAGTGTAAATATAGTAGGCCAATGACTTTTAGTTGATATTAAAGCACCGGCCTAGACGGTCAGAGAGCGGTTAGTATAAGAACGTATAGGCACCGCCGATCATTCCTTTCATCGAAAGGGGGCCCAGCTAGTAATATATATTTTGTTTGGTGGTGCTATATATCAGTATGCCCTACCTATCTTTTAGTAAGACCCCCCCAAAAATGAGATAAAGGTCACAAAAGAAACATGATGCATGGCAAGTTTTCCCATTACAAGATGATAAATTAATAGTCTAGTTTACCATTTTGTTACGTTTATGTCAACAGTTGCAAAAATGAGATGGGCCATTTTGCCAGCACAGTGATGATATTGTTAATAATGTTCTCACCACGTCTTGTCATATTGTAGTATTATTAGTTGGTCAGTATTGGTGAATCACCATGACGTAAACATATATATATATACTACTACATGTATATATATATAGGCTGCCATAGTGTACACATGTGTTGGATGCTAAAACTAAAATGCTTACTATCCGACTGTCAGGTACTATTCGAGTTTCTTACCCACATGGGTAGTTTGTTTTTTTTAGTTTTTGGGTTGGTTCTCAGCTGGACTGTTGGACTTGTGGTGTAAACTATGAGAACATCCATTCATAGTTCATGCTGTGTACTTGCGTTTGCTTTGTGATTTCATCAGTGCTTCTTTTTGAATAAAACATATCAATATGATTACCAGTCCCGTATTTGGCTTTCCTTTTCTTTGTTTTAAAAATACGTTGTGTGCTTGCTTTTCTGTACAGAGAGAGAGTGAGAGACTGTGAGAGAGAGAGAGAGAGAGAGAGAGAGAGAGGGAGAGAGAGAGAAAGAGGATGGGGTGGTGGGGTGGATGCCGTGTGAGTTACATGTATCTTGTATCAAGTAGTCTAGCTCTGTCCTGTGCCTTACTTTAACTTTATGTGGTTATGAGTCCAACCAATTTTTCAATGTTTCAACAACTTCAAATCCTTACACTTACATTATTGTACTACTACTACTATTGCCCTGGTGTCCAAAGCTCCCAGGTTGTCCTCTACATAATCTACTGTACCAGCAGGCAATGCGAGGTCTCAATACAAAGCATACTCAGAAGCTCACAGATATTTTAACCTATTAGTTCTGAAGTTCGGAGTTCAACCCCAGCCCGCATTATTTTTTTTTATCATTTACTACACCCCCTGATCCTAGGGGGGAGGGGGGAGGCAATTATAGCGAATTATAGGCGATTTCCAGGTTGAGAACCATAGAAATGGGGTACATAGAAGCGGAACCAATAAATTGGTAAAAAGATATTATTAATCCGAATACAGGAAAAAGAGGCTAAAACAGCACCTGGACATGGATGGCTGGTGCCTCTATAAATAAATCATTGATGGTCTGGTCTGGTCTCCAGCACGGGTACGCAGAAGAAGAATAGGAAGCAAAGTTTTTTGACTGAGCACATAGAAGTTTGTAACTCTAGGGTAGCGACAAGAGTCCTGTCTCCTGCCCTACCACCAAAGACTCTACATAACAAGAGGGGCCACTTCTCTCTTTGAGCCCATTAAAAAAGTGTCCTCAAAATTCTGTGGTGCCCTCTTCGCAAAAGCGCACCTTTTGCGAACAGAGTTATCCTACTTGAGTTTTAAAAAATCAAAGTGAAACTAGCAAGTTTTTGAATGAATTTCGGAAGAACGCTTTTTTAAAATGGTTACCCTGACAAAAAAAACCTCTTCCGGAGGAAAGGGTGATTGTTTTCTTCATTTGACTTTAGAATGAAAGGCTAGAGGTCATTCAAATATTTAAAAAACTAAAACTCCACACTGAACGAACCAGAACTGCTGATGAACAGCAGTCGATCCGCGCACGCAAGGAGGTGCTATTCCTATTCTTCTTCTGGAAAAATGAAAGAGAGCTTCAAAACAGACTGCAGCGCCTTCTGAAGCAAAGAGCGAACTTCCGGGGGACACTTTTTTGGCTGAGTGGCCCATCTTGTTATGTAGGCTACTATCTTTGCTACCACCAAGTAGAACACAGCATTCTTGTAGTGCAGTCAAATACTCGAGGCGCAACTTAATGTTCAATACTTCCTAAACTTATAAACTATCAAACATGTACTCTCCAGCTTTTACACAATGACTTGTATCAATTTGCCTTAAAATATAAATATTTTTGTAAACATCTGCTAGCTGTATTCTAGAAAATTCCTTAATAAAAAAAAATCCAAGTGGGTGGTTTCTACAAATTTTAAGAGGTTTACAGCTGGAGCAATATTATTGCTTTTAAAAGCAAATCTATCATTTTTTTCAAATCGTGACACTATCGTTATTGAACCAATGTTTTGAGAACCTTTAGTGCAAAAATATGTGTTCACTATAAAATTAATTTCTAGTAACAAATTTTGCCATTAGAAAGTGTCATTGGTGAGCTGTGACATAGGCCATATATTAGGTATTCAAAATGTGAGTGAAAAATGGGAAGTGCTGTGAAAAATCCTATTTTCCGCGAGATGGAGATTTATAGTATTTTTTAAATAGAAATTTATGAAAAAAAAGTTTTTAAAAATCTAGCCTTAATTGTGAAAAAATATGATTAAGTTAAGACAAATTTATACAAACTGCTGTGCAAAGTATGGATGACATTGATTCACCCGTAAAAGGGATATTTGAGGATAAGTTGCGCCTTGAATTTTTGACAGCGCTATAGTTACTCTTAGCAAGTATCCATCTACCAAAAGTACCCGTCCCCCAGGGCGAGCCAAGAGCTCAGGTAGGTGTACACAAATATATTTCCAATGAATGGTTCGAATCCTCTACCTGACAAGTGTTGAAAAGGGAGTTAAATAAAATCTAAAAAATGACAAATGTCTCAGTGGGTAGTAAGATACAACAGACCACTAAACGTTCATAAGATGAGAAATTCATATCACCTGACAAAACTGAAATTTGAAAACAGACTGGAACTTTATTTTGAAACAGCCATAAAAGCAATATAATATAATCACAATGTATAAAGATGATAACGTTACCAGTAAAAATAATAAACACAATACTGCAACAATTGCATTGGGGGGGGGATTGAAACATTTCCTCCTGGACTATCTCGCCATCTGACCGAAATATCATAAAACAAAGAACACTTTGGGAGAAATTCCTCTCCTAGCATGAATTTGAGTCTTGAAAGATAAAAAGGATCTCTCTATACTAAAGCTGTCCCCACAGTTTTATGCAAATAAAATTATGAAATTATGCAAACTGAGCCCAAAAATATGAAATATGTGATTCTGTTAATTTTAACAAAGAATGACAAAAGAAAATAATAAGAAATTATACAAAAAATGATCAAATTTTGCTAAATTCTACGGGGTGTATAAAACCCCGGAGACAGCTAAAGCTACATAGGCACTGAAAAACAATAACAGCTGGGAACTTACAAATCTACTCAAGTTCATTCATGTAATATGACTCAATATGAATAGAATCTTTTTTTCTAACAGAATGCAGAACGAGATAAAAAGGCCTACCCCTACAAAAAGTCTAAATACACCTCGTAGCATTGAGGGAAGATATTTGCGGCAGGTAATAACATATATGCCACCTATTTTGATGATTCACTGGGGCAAACACTTCAAGACTATTGAGAGGATGAGTAATAAAGAAAGGTCCAAAGTTCTGTATAAAATGTAATACAAATCGGAAATACATTTGAGTAAAAAGAGTATTCAAATTAGTAGCAAATCTGTGCGTTCATACTAGCGCCGTGAACAATCACAGATGGTCTTTATCTAGAAGTAAAAAATGTTTTCTCAAGCGTCGCTACAAGAGTCCTGCATTTTCCAGCACGTCTCCTCTAAAATGCTCCAACTGCTTGTTTTGAGTAAAGAGAAGCACATGGACACAAGAATGGTCATTTAGTGCTGGGAAAAAATTAAGACAGACAGAAACAACAGAGGGAAAATTAAGAAGTAGGACCTACCAGTGGTGCCCTCTAACCACCCACAGCTTTAACTGCAGTGCTGCAACAAAAAACATGAAAGTAAGCAACAAGCTGAGTGGTCTGAAAACCCAAAGTAACAGTAGTGTTGGGAACAAAATAACCAATTACTGACTGCTGCTCTCACACCCAGTGGCCAGCGAAACAACTATGATCATGTGAAGAGAGTCTACTCGTTCGTCAAAATATGTCCCCATGTTTCGTCTCAGAGAAGTCCTGGATCATATATTTCTCAGAATCAGAACTCATTCAGTGGTCAGATTATCCGTCCCTCCTCGTGATCTATCTCTTACTATGCAAGCCTCTCTCCGTAAACTTTCTCTGCTCCCCAACACCAACCAAGCCACAGTCTTTGCCTTTGTTGTCTTTACTCTTTCTGCCCTCACTTCTGGACAACGATCTCCTGCCCTCGTTCTGTCGGTCAGATTCTCTCCCAGCCCTCCCCCTCCCTCCTCTTGCTGACCTGTCACTCTCACGACCTCCCCGAGACATCCTCTCCACGACATCATGCTCGCCACAAGCCCTCTTCCTGCGGTCCGCATCCTCCGCCCAGTACCCCCTCTCACTGCTGTGTCTGTCTGATGTACTTTGTTTGGCTTTCCTCTCCTGCCATTCACTGTATGTACGATGCTTATGCTCAGAACCTTTTTCACCAGCGCTTGCTTCAGAGGAAGACGGTCTCCTCTTCCTCCCCCCTTCAGCATTTCTCGCACGTGAGCTTTGCAGTTTCGCAGATAAATCTGCGACTGGAACTTCTCGAGGTGATACGAGTCTCCTCTTGTCTTCATAAGTACCCTGTCTCAAATGAGCAGACATAGAGGCTTGTTCTTTTCGACGGCCCTCAAGCTGTTTGCGTCGTTTGGTAGCAATGAACTGTTTTTTCAACTCAAAGGGAGTACTTTCATTTTCACACCCATTGCTTTGACCGATAGATTTTCTAGGACTTCGTGTCTTTAATTTTGGTATACGGGGTAAGGTTTTGGCTTTCACAGAGCTGGGCCTACCATCTGGTGTGTTCTCACAGTCACGTTTTGCTGCACAAGTTTTGTTTGTTGTTTCTTGCCTCGCCTCAGAAACCGAGACTTTTGTCTTCTGAGGGTTGTCCCAAGCTGGGGACATAGAGTCATTGTCATCTGATATTTCTCCTTCCTCCATATCGGACTGGTGTTCTGGGCATACATTGCCACGACCACTGGCATGTCCACTGCCATGGGTTATCCCCGTCTCGCTTCTACTCTTGCTGCCCACCTTTTTCTTTTCAGACTGTGAGATACACGCTTGATCTTTGCCGAGTTCTGCGGTAGAAGATCTCCGAGGACTCTGGACATCCCCGTCCGACAGTTCATCACCAGACAAAAGATCGTCGTGACCAGTCCTGTCCAGGAATAGACTGTCTGGCTCATCACGCCTGCTGGTCGGGGTCCCGCACGTGTCTACGTCCGACACCACGTGGATGTACGGACTCATGAACTGACTGCGCTCCGCCATCATGGCTGCCCTGGCGATCTCCGATTCACTGAGGGCGTTGCCAACTTTTGAAACCCGACTGTCGGGAAATGGGTCGTTGTGGTCAAATTCTTGCATAGTTTCAACTCTTCCCTGAATGTCTTCATCACTGCATAAATCAGCTGCCTTTTTCAGCGATGTGGTAGTTTTAGTAGCACCTGCAGTTTTCACCAACTGCCGTCTTATTAAATCTTGCCAGGCCAATTGCCGAGCACATGTTGAACTGCCTTCTGGCGAAGACACCTCTTGAACCAAGCTGCTCTTGGCCGATTCTTTCCCTGCATCCCTAAAGTCTTTTATAGTGCATGGCTCTCCCTCAACCATCTCACTTTTTGACGACGCACTCTTCACCATTCTGAAGTGTTTTATGGGACTTGGATTTTCCTGGGGCTTGGTATCTTCAGTAGAAACATCGCGTTCAGTCTCTGAGTGTCTCACAGGAGCAGCTGACTTCTTCACTGGTGAAAAATCTGTACCTTCTGAATGCTGGTCACCTGAGCCTTGTACTTCATCAACAGAAGAGTCTGAAGAGACAGAATCTTCTGAATGTGTATTTTTCACTTTGCCTTTTGAAGCCTTGGGTTTTCCTGCGTCACTTTTTACTTCTTCAGCCTCTGGCTTTTTAAAACTTCTAATACCGCTGGCTTCCAACATTCTATTTGCATTTTCCTTGTCACTGGCTCTGGGCATCGGCTTCAGGCTTTTAACGTCACAGTCAAACTCAGACAGGCTTCCATCCATCAAACTGATCTCAGCCAGGGCAAAAGCCGGCACGGCGTGAACAATCTCCGGTCCTGGTCTCACGTCAGGGCCATCTCTCGCCTCCTCATCCAGCACAAATGTCGTATCTCTCTGACTTTTGAACTCATCACTGGACCTCTTCCTCCTCACAGACTTCTCCCTCTTGTTTTCAAATTCACTGCGAGACCT
The DNA here is from genome assembly GCF_000002075.1 of Aplysia californica. NCBI lineage: Eukaryota > Metazoa > Mollusca > Gastropoda > Aplysiida > Aplysiidae > Aplysia > Aplysia californica. The sequence continues at coordinate 508,556 of NW_004797575.1, read as the reverse complement.
TTTCTTGCAAACAATCTTTTCCTCCTTGTTTTCCAAATCACAGTTCGATGTCCTCATTCTCCGGGACCTTTCGCTAACACTTCTCCGCACTTTGACCTTTTTAGGTGTACCTGTGGGAGTCGTGTCGTCAGATTCCTCCGCCTCAGAGGAAGACTTCGCCGACTTTGACACAAGGCACGGCCTTCCTGGCCCAGTTTCTCCGGCTTTGTTATGATTTTCTTCCAGCCGCGGTTTACTTTTCTTTCTTGAAGCAGCTATTTCTTTATCACTGTCATCCTCATTACTGCTGCCAGAAGAGAGATGGAGCTGATATGCGACCAAACTAACTTTCTCAGCACTCTCACAATTCACCGCTTCCAGGCTGGAAAAAGAACGTGCTGATTTATCACCTGTATCTAGACTAGACTGGCGTTTCTTCAATTCTCCACATTTCTCAAGGGCAGCTGGGACTTTCTCAGCTCGGGGATGCTTCTCCCTCCTTGGAGGAGGACTGCTTCGAGTCTGAGGGTTCTCCAAGCTAGACTGGTCACCAATTTTCTGCGAGTCTGTCCAGGGATCGCTGGTGCTGTCCGGCTCCAGGTGATGGGACAGTGGGGAGGAACTCTGCTGACGACACGCTGCGACAGACGCCAACCTCGACAGTTGGGGCTGGTGATGGTCGGACGAGGTGACCAGGAAACTGTCGGGAGACGCACGACACTGCTGTTGGACGACAGTAGCACCAGTCCTGGCATCTTGCTTTCTCTGACGGAAGATAGCTGGAGGTCGGTTGTCTTGATGGTCACTGAGAGATGCCTCTCCCTCCTCCAGGCTGACTGGATTAGTTGATCCACCTTCTGCTGCAGACAACAGGCGCCCACACAGCCTCTGCACTGAAGTAGTGCCTGTGTCACCGGTCTCTTGACTCTCTACATGTGACTGGACAGCATAATTTTCTCTAGCACTAGAAGAATTTTGTACAAACTTTACAGCGTCTTTTTCTTGCAGAGACAAAGTGGAAACCCGTTTTTTTCCACTTAGAGAAAACTCTGGCTTCTTGGACACATGACTAACTTGTCCTTGTTCAACGGCTTTGTAAAATTCTAAACCATGCAGCCTCTTCTCCAGTCTGCTTTTGTTCACTTTACCACTCTGGAACATTTCCTTCTTGAATGCTTGCAGCGTTTTCTTGAGAACATTTTCACACTGCTTTTCCACCACACGCATCCAGGCCTTCGTTTCTTCTGGCTCACTCTCCAGATTCTGCAGCCCTCCCTCTTCCTGTGTTTCGCTGTCCGAGACTGACAACTCCATATCATTTTCTCCATAGGTTTCTTCCACAAGGCAAGTTTTTGTTCCTTTCTCATGCTCCTTCCGTCCTTTGGGATTTTCCACAAGGCGAGCCTTTTCTCCTTTCTCATGCTCTTTCCTTCCTTTGGGATCTTCCACAAGGCGAGCCTTTTCTCCTTTCTCATGCTCCTTCCTTCCTTTGGGATCTTCCACAAGGCGAGACTTGGCTTCTTTCTCTTGCTCCTTCCTTCCTTTGGGATTTTCCACAAGGCGAGACTTGGCTTCTTTCTCTTGCTCCTTCCTTCCTTTGGGATTTTCCACAAGGCGAGACTTGGCTTCTTTCTCTTGCTCCTTCCTTCCTTTGGGATTTTCCACAAGGCGAGACTTGGCTTCTTTCTCTTGCTCCTTCCTTCCTTTGGGATTTTCCACAAGGCGAGACTTGGCTTCTTTCTCTTGCTCCTTCCTTCCTTTGGGACCTTCCACAAGGGGAGCCTTTTCTCTTTTCTCTTGCTCTTTCCTTCCTTTAGGATTTTCTATGGGGCAAGTCTTCATACCTTCCACACAAGTTCTACCACTACTGCCTTCTTCCCTCAGCTCCTTACTCTGGGTAGTTTTGATGTGATCTTTGCCTTTACTAGATTGCACTCTTTCCGTTTTATTCCCAACAACCGTATTCTCATCAAGCTGCGGTACTTTGGTGAAAGATTCTGATTTATCACACTGGTCCATACTCTCTTTCTTCTTCTCTTTACTTTTGTCCTGAACTCTGCTCTTGCTAGTCCCATTCCCTTTTCTGTCCCGTGAAGTCTTGTTGCCGTCAATTTTTACTTCGGGCACGGTCTCCGAGGACTCAATACGACTACACTTTTCTTCACCGGAGATCTTATTCTCAGTCGTTCGGATGCGACTTTTACCAGCTCCACTTGCATCCCGTTCATCTTTTTTCCTCGATGCCTTGTCTGTGTCGACTTGAGACTCTTTACCAGTTGATCCCCCCATATTATGCTGTTCCTCTGTCACATTCTTATTCTTCTTGGATTTTCTTTCAGTTTTCCTTTTACAAGCCCGATCTTTCTCATCTTTGTTTTTACTCGGTTTGTCAGAAGCAGTTTGTGGCTCATCATCAGAGGACTCTGCTATATCCCCCAGCCTCTCCTTTGCACCCCCGTCAGACAGAAGCTCCGACGTCTCTGTTTCAGACACGCTAACCCTCCGAATGATCTCCGAGGGGCCTCTGATGTGCCTGAAATGTGAGATTCCGTCCGCCAGCTGCCCCCTCTGGCCTGGGGGGTAGAACTCAGAGGGTAACAGCTGCGGCTTGTGGGGACTGGGGAAGGCGCTCGAGCTGGCCTCTTCCTCGCCCAGCATGATCAGGTTGGACGTACACACGATGTTGGTGATCACAGGGGTCGGCGCCAGGGTGTCTCTCGTCGCGCTCTCCTTGGAGCTGGAGGAAGACGAGCCTTGATCCATGGACTCGCGGGACGAGGACTTGGAGGAGGAGGACGATAGCATGATCTCGGGTTTGGTAAATAGCCCGTCGTCCGTTTCACCACAGTCTTGGCCGTTGTTGTTGTTGTTGTTGCCGTTTTGGTTCCCATCCTCCAGGTCCACGTCTATCACCTCCACGGTGGGTACCTCCGACGAGACGGGAAAAGCCGGAGCTGTATCAGACCTCGCGGTGCTGTCCCCATTCAGGTTGTTGAAGTTCTTGATAAAGCCCTTCTTAAAGTGCAAACCTGACACTGATTTGGAGGAATTTGTATCCTCGGAGGCTTTGGTTTCAAAAGGAAGTGTATTGTCTCCTGAGTAAGAATTGCTCCTTTCCCTGGTCGCTGGTGTGGATTTCAGCGGTGTATTTACGTGAGTGAAAGGAGTAGTCGAGTTGGAAACCGAGCTGTTTTCTTCGTCAGAGAGAGAGCCAAAGAACGAAGCTGCAGTAGATCTTACGGACCTGAACGGCCTGTGTTTGAGGTACAGCTTCTCATTATCTCTAGCAAGACGACTTTTATCTGATAACGCATCAAAATTTGTCTTCTCCTCACAAACACCATCCTGTTTTGATGAATGACCAGACGATTGCCTCTCCAGTTTTTTCTTTCTCTCCTCACTCCCAGATTTATCAGCAGGTGTTTCACAAGGCACAGTCTGGTGTAGCCTGGTCTCATCACAATCGTGGGAGGGTCCAGGTGTCACCTCTGTGTTTGAGGCAGGAACCGACACATTATGTCTGCTTTTGTGGTCGTGCATCATCTGCTCACTGTCTCTCGCTCCCGAGCTGGAGGAAATGGGAGGATGCGGTTGGAGCGACGACTCCTCTGCTCTGTCTGTTCTACGTTGTTTCTCACCACCAGTCGATTCACCCTTCTCACTTGGCCTTTCCCCTTCAAGGCATCGACTAGATTCTCCAACTTTGCCCGTTTTCTGATCTTTGGAGGCAGGAGAGAAACTGATCTTCTTGGGTTTTATCGTGCCATGTCTTTCCGCATTCTCTGGCCTGCCTTTCGAACTGGGTGACGGCGTTTCGCTAGATTTCCTCCGAGAGGCGACACCCTGGCAGCCAGCCAAAGAATACGACTGGCCAATTTCCACTTTCAATTTGTCCCTCACCGAACTTTTGCTACTTTCTCTTGATGAAGCACTCGTCTTCCGCAGCTTGCTCGTTGGTGGGGACAGTCTGCTTGAGCCGTCGCGTCCCGAGGACGGGTGTGGGGGTTTGGTAGTGCCTCTCTCCGCCGGGGCTTCGTCTGTCGATCGAGACGACGCTCTCTTTAAACTGTTGCGTGTGTTGTTATCCCCCGACTCGTCGTTCACCAGCGTACGTACCTCGGTCTGGCTCCGCCGAGACAACTTGTTGCGCAAATCAAACTGGCTTCCGCTGCCCCCTCCTCCACCGGAAGAATCAGAAACAAAACAAGTGTCCTCTCTCCTCTCCTCCGGATGGCTGCGACCACCGACATTGCACGACGACAGCCTCTGATGGTGGGGATCCCACCCAGAATCCTGAGCCCCCCTCGGGTCGCGACTAGTCGCAGCATCAGAGTCCACGGAAGGTGCCTGTGTCCTGGGATGATTCCGATGACTACCATACACAACACTCCTCTCCTGCGAATGCTCTGATACAATTCTCGATTCCAATTTTACTGGATTGCCTCTAGACTCAGATCTCACTGGATAGTCTCTAGACTCGGATCTCACTGGATAGTCTCTCGATTCCGCTCGGATGGGATCTCTTGATTCAGATCCAACTTGATAATCTTCCCTGGTTCTGTACTCGTAATGATCAGCGGGCCCAGAGTCGGGCGCAGCATGCCTGTCGTAGTTATGTCCCCTCCTCCTGTCGTCTGTTCCGCCTCCTCTCCCCGATGAAGAACCCTGAGCTCGTCTTGCACCGTGCACGGACTCGGACCCTGAGCCACCAACGGCGGGACTTCTGGGTCTCTGCGAGTAGTCCGCAACTGTCCTCCTGTCACACAAACCACAAACATTTCAGTTTAGTTTTAGTAAGAGTTTTACGGCACTTGCAACACAATAAGGTCATATAAAAGCTGAAGATTAGAGGTGTTACAAGAGAGTAGCAAACACAAAAAAGAGGAGAGTTTTTAGTTTTAGTAAGAGTTTTAAGGCACTTGCAACATAATAAGGTCATATAAGTGCCGAAGATTAGTTTTGTTTAGTTTAGTAAGAGTTTTACGGCACTTGCAACATAATAAGGTCATATAAGTGCCGAAGATTAGTTTTGTTTAGTTTAGTAAGAGTTTTACGGCACTTGCAACCTTGCAACATAAAAAGGTCATGTAAGTGCCGAAGATTAGAAGTGTTACAAGAGAGTAACAAACACAAAAAAGGAGGGGGGAATAAAGACGATAGGTGTTTGATAGGTAAGAAGAAGCAAATCCCACCAGAATACCCGCCAAACACCCATGGACAAACATTGTCCTTTAAAGCAAATGGCAAAAAGTCAACATCACATCTTTAAATATGATACACAACAACAGTAACCATGATGATGACATGCGTCTTTACATTTACGCCTTTGCTTCCTTTTCTGTTCCGAGTCATTTACAACAGGAAGCAAAGTGTTAAACCAGATGCTCATGAAAGTAATTTTACCACTGGAAGCTTTGCAACTCCTTCCGGAATAATAACAATAATAATAATAATACTAATAATAATAAATGGCATTTATATCGCGCTCAATTCCGAGTGGACATATGAGCCGACACATTCCTTATCATCCCCAACCCACTGCACACGCTAAAAAATTACACTTAAAAAATCATTAGTTGATAAAGACGGAAAGAGAAGCTTTGAAAACATGAAATTAGCATCACTATTTCAAACTTTGCTTAAAAAAATATAGGTGGTCATTAAGCCACATCTTCAGAAAAAGGGGCTTTGTGCTTGACCCTACTCATAAACAAAAATGTTGCAAAGGAGGAGGAGGAGGAGGAGGAAGAGGAAGAGGAAGAGGAGGAGGAGGAGGAGAAGGAGAAGAAGGAGGAGGAGAAGGAGAAGGAGAAAAAGAAGAAGAAGAAGAAGAAGAAGAAGAAGAAGAAGAAGAAGAAGAAGAAGAAGAAGAAGAAAAAAGAAGAAGAAGAAGAAGAACATGTACATGTAACAGATTTACGGCACTTGCAACACAATAAGGTCAAATAAGTGCCAAGGATTAGAGGTGTTACAAGAGAGTAACATACACAAAATACAAGGAGGGGAGAAAAGGACGATAGATGTTTGACAGGAAAGAAGAAGCAAACCACACCAGAGCACCCGCCAACCACCCACTGAAGAAGAAGAAGAAGAAGAAGAATGTAGTATACGAAGAGTCTCCACAATCGAAAATGACAATGACCATATTTCAATCATAATAGATTAATAATTAATTATAGTAAATCTGAAAGAGAAAGGAGAAAGACCAAACCACATCAATGAACACATTAGAACCTCCACCACCAGCATCACCCTTCCTCTCAGTCAGCACACTGAAGAGTAAGGATGTAGCCACCTCCCTACCTCAGTTTTAGTTTTATAGTAAGTTTACAATGGCACTTGCAACACAATAAGGTCATGATATGAGTGCCAAAGCTTAGAGGTATCACAAGAGAGTAACAAACACAAAAAAGGAGGAAATAAAAGGAAGATGGATATTTTTTTGATTTAGTAAGAGTTTTACGGCGCATGCAACTGCATAAGGTCATATGAGCTCGCTGTCACGATAGATGTTTGATAGAAAAGAGGAAGCAAACCCCACCAGAGCACCCGCCAACCACCCGTTCCCCTACCTCAGCCTGTGGAGCTCCTCGTCTTTCTGTTGCAGTTCAGCGCGGGCGGTGAGCAGCAGAGAGGACAGGTTCTTACACAGCTGCACTTTAGTGGCCGCCAGACTTTTGTTTTCTTCCTCCAGCTGCCGGTACTTATTCTCCATTTCCTCCATTTGCTTTCGCATCTGATGGAAAAGAATAACATGAAAAGGTGAAAATGCACCTCGCTCGAAACTTAGGTGTAAATTTTGTTCTCGTACTCATCTTGAGAAACCAGAAACACAGAGATAGTCTTTGTTGAGGTAAATTTACGGTTATTCGACACAACGAAGGTCGCATTTCACCAGGAAGGGGTTAGGTAGAATAAATAAAATGCCAAAAGGAAGTAAAAGGAGCACACAAACTATTTTTAGTTGTAGTAATAGTTTTCCTGCACTTGCAATACAATAAGGTCAAACATGTGCCCAAGATCAATTGTGTCACAAAGAGAGAATCAAAAACAAAAAAAGGAGGGGAGACAAAGACGATAGATGTTTGACAGGAAAAAAGGAGAAAACCACACCAGAGCACCTGCAAACCCCCCACAAGGAGCACACATTAACCAAGTACCCTCAATACTGGCCATAGTGAAAACAATGAAAGTAAAAAAAACCCACAACAACAAAAGCAGACGCTGATTAGCAATACTCAAGATACCAATACCAGACTATATTTTCCGTTGAAGTTCAAATGAATTCTCTAAGCCTCAAGACAGAAGAAGGAACCTACCCTACATACAATAAACGAAACCCCCATAACACCTTCCCTTAACACTTTGCCATCAGGCGGCAAAGTGTTGAGAACCGGACCATTTCAAGCAAACATTTATCGGTCTAGCACTTGCTGAAAAGAGAGAACATACATGATACAAAAAGTAAACTGTACAATTGCTCTCACCTTTTCCCTCTGTGAGACATCTGACGCCAGTACATCAGTGAACAAATCAAGACGGACTGCATCCGCATTTTTTCTCTCAATTTTGACTGGAGATGGCACATGGCACGCCTGAAGAGTATACAAGCAGAGACATTTGATCATGATGTAAGAGAGGAAACAAACTTTTGAGTGATATAAACCAACCGTACACCACTTTAAGAAACAAAGATTACACTAAGTGTGCGCAGTAAACCTTCATGATCCTATTATCCCCAAATTACAAAAATAAAAAATAGCACATGTCAACATTTTTTAGCTCGCATCCAAGAACCTGTCCAGTGAACATTATTTCATTTTATCATGCCCCAAAATCAGACATTGAGAAGTTCTCAGTAATAAATGATAAGGTGTACTGAAGAAAAAGTGTACTTTTCAAACTCTCATTTATGAAGGCCATGTGTTTTTATGCTGTCTTTGTAAGGCCTCTACAGCTTTACCGTGTCTCAAAATCAACTGCCCAATCATCCCAAGCAGCAGTGCACATTACATCATATCAAAAGCTGCATCAAATGTGTGTCAGTACCACTAGAACCATATCTGATCACCATCCATGTCTTAGCTGTGCATGGGTTGAAATATTATGATTGCCTCAAAAAAACAAAAACTTCATTTTTCTCAAAGTTAATTCTAATCTAAAGTCTTCAGTAATCATTTACCAGCTGAGACAAAGGTGATGGTATGTTGTTGTATTACAACCAAAGAAAACACCATGCTATAAGCCTGATATGTGAGTGTGACTGAGAAAAGGATCAAGAGTGAAGAAGTTGATATCATAATGCCTAACTTGAAAAAATGGGGAACCTCGTGAAATATCTAATTTTAGGGAAATTTTACTATGACCATGAGATCAAAAACCAACTGCTCTCTATCTGCTCTATCAAATTCATTCAGGGTTGTTATCAAGATATTGAAAGAATTGCATTTAAAAGAGCTTGACAGGATGTGAAGCTCAAAATCTTTGGCGTCAACTTTCTCAAAACAAGGTAGGCCTACTGAGCAGATAGAACTTTGTAATTCTGCAATAATGATGTGTATCCTTTCCAAATTTATCTTCAACAGTTAACAGATTTTGAAATACAACATCAAAAGGGAGGAATTATGAAGAACTCCAAGTACAACATGCATTGTGATTAAGACACTGAAAAATTACCGTTTCTGAAAGCAGTTTGAACTGCTCCGACGATTCAGGGTTTGACGGAAAACTGTCCATAGACTGCAGGTCCCCGTAAATGTCCACACTGCCTTCCTCCGCACTTGATTCGTAGCCTGATCTCATGAGCGCCGCTTCGTACTTCCTCGGGCTAAACGGTGTCGACCCGGGACGCCTGAAGATGTCTTGACACATATCATCTATATCCATCTTGTTTTAGGTTTTTTATCAACAGCTTTCCAATTTAAGTCCGCTCAGGTTCTCTTTCGTCGTAAAAACAAAGCATCTGACGCAAGAAGAACTACAAGTCCCACTCCAGTTTCTTTCTGTAAAGAAAGAAAGCAAAGAGTAATCAAAATGAGGTGAACACTTCACAAAACCATTAATGTGAAGAAAACAGAAATTGAAAATGTACTGGACAACTTAAAACTAATGTTTCCTTACTTACTTTGTGTTAATGGGGGAAGATGCGCTTATTGGTTGTTTTTTTTCCTTACTTTTATTTCTCTGATGTACATGATGTATGTAACATTACACTGTACTTTATTTCACTGTTTTGCTCTAAAACATTTCTCATACTGAAACTGAAACCAAATCTGAAAGAAAAAAATTTAGGCCTACTGGTTTTTTTTTTACCTATCTCATCCCCAGCACAGGTGAATGACATGCAAAAACAAACACACAAAATAGATCATGAAAAAATTGCCTACATCACATATGACACTGCATAAATTGCATACTTTGGAAAACTCTGTCCATCCACACAACAAGTGTAAATAGAAAGTGAAAAGGTCATCTTCAGGAATGTCAACAACAGACAAATTAAATCCATGAGACCTCCTTGATGATTACATAATATATTTTTACATTGGCAGCAAATCAATAAAAGCTTTTCAAAGCATGGTTTCCAAAACAACTACAAGATCCAATCATAAATATAATCAAAGTAGCTGGGCCCCCTTTCGATGAAAGGAACGATCGGTGCATTAACAAGTTGCCGATATAATGGATGTATCGATTGATTCTCTTCTATTCCGCTTTCGTGGTTGTACGCTCCAGAGTTTCAAAAGTGTGGAATTGTTGCGCACGGCTACTGAACGGAACCCTCACTTGTCTACAATGGAGTCTTAGAAGACGGACTTCCCCAAGATTAGAACTGTGTGGACGAAACAAAGCATTTCGGAAAAGGGAAAGCAGTCTGCGTGGATTTTTAAAAGTTAGGTCCGAGCCACATGGATGCTGTGGACGCCTGCAAAGTTTCAAAGGTGCGGGTTAGGTAATAAGGGAGGAGTTTGTGCACAAAGCTTCCCAAGTCCACTTTTATATTATCTTAGCAAAAATACTAAAAGCCACATCAATAATGCCCCTTGATAGGCTTCACACAATGCAAGTTAAGCGCTAAATGGGTCTACACTTTGCCCCTCATCTCGCCGATTGGCGATTTTTACCACCCAGATTCTTTGGATTTTCCCCAAAATATGACGACAAAGTGTTAATAATATTTTATTTTAACTTAAGACAAAAGGCTTGCCTTTTTAGTTTGAGGGGCAAAAATTTAAGTTCAAACTGTTCTCAAAATCTGAAAAAAAAAAGAAAAAGAAAACTGGCAGGTAGAGTTCGGTCGGGCTCGCAAAATTAGACACCAAAAGTATAGGTTAATTTATGTGTACGAACTTCAACATCCACATAATATTAGTTTCTTGTCCTATTTTCTGATTGTATGCCGAGTTTCATTTGGATTGGTTCGGAAATAGAGCAGCCCGAGGTTGACAAAGTTAGTCACCTACGCTTCGGCCGGGTCCGCAAAATCATCCGCAAATGGGGACCAAATTTTCGCCGAGCCCGATTGGCATGGCTACCGAATAAGAAATTTTTATATTCGGACTCGAGTCCGAAAAAGAAAAAAGGCCGGCACTATTTCTCCGAACGTTCGGGAAAATAAAGCTGGGCACTATTTCTCCGAACACTCTGAAATCTCATCCTTTCCCGCAAATTTCGGATATTATATAGATCTATAATTATAGTATAGGCCTACCAAAGATTGTTCGTATACAATATATGGTTCAAGCGGTCCAAAAAATGTCCTCAGTAAATATTTATATAAAGAAATGCTACAGTTCCAAACAGTTTTTCGCTACAGATATGGCGTGTTCCCTATGAAGGGTACTGCTCTTAAACGCAATGTGTTGTGTTCACTCGTGTGCTGTCTAGATCTAGATCTAGATCTACGGAGGGTTATTGATAACGACACATAGAACTGCTGCGACCAATGTACTGACACTGGCAAAGCCCCTTAATGTGTGTGATTCCATAATTTACATATATATATGTAATATCCTGTAGGCTACTTTTTTTTAAAATTACGCACATTTAGGGTTAAAACAGCCAATCTTCTTCGGACAGGTGGACACTCGCCCTTATTTTTTAATGTTTGTTGTTGTTCATGGGCTGTTCTAATTTTGATTTCTTTCTGTTGTGAAACCTTCCTTTTTCACGTTTTTACACTCATCTAAAAATCTGTAGACTATCTAGCTCTTGAAAATTGAAATACATATAGACCCAAAAATTTGCTCCTGTGTGTGTGTGTGTGTGTGTGTGTGTGTGCGTATGTATGTGCGTGTGTGAGTGTGTCTGTGTGTGGTAGTAAGTGGAGAGTGAGGAGTGTGTGTGTGTGTGTGTGTTTGTTTTTCGGGCTTTATTTCAGCCTTTATTCAGTAACAGTTCAAAGTATACAAAATAGAAACACAGGATCCATTCACTCCAGGGCTCATGAGTTATTCGTCTCTTTCAGTTTCACTCATTCATTCAATTCCCGTGTTCTCTCCCGCGGCTCATCCCTGTCCGCATGACTTTCATTATACCCCACCCCCTCCCTCCAGGCACACACAAAGAAAATCTCACTCATTCCCTTGCACCCTGCGAACCATGGACAATAATATAGGCAAAACACTGCCTGAGCTGCATTCCTTTCTTTCGTGAGCTGTGGACCAGGCCAGGGGTCGGTGTCGTCGTCTTGTACTTGTAGTTGCTGTCGCCTGTGGATACTCTCGCACATTCTTCCTTTCACCCGCTCTTTCACTCACAGTATACTGTCTCTCCATCCACAGCTCAGTTCGTCATACGTTCAAAAGTTGCCCACTGGTCATGTTTAGTTAGTGTGTGTACATGTGCATGATGGTGGTGTGTGTGTGGTGGGTGTTACTGAAGGTTGTCTGTAGGCGGGCTTGTCATGCGGTGTTCCTTCCCAGATCAGAGGCAGAATGAAAGTTGGCGCCGAACTCTCGCAATAAATAGGCAAAAAATCACGAGACCGGAAGCTGGAAACCGTTCGGAGAAATAAAGATCGGCACTATTTCTCCGAACGTTCGGAGAAATAGTCACTTCAAAGAAAAAATGTTATTCGGACTCGAGTCCGAATAAAGACGGCCATAAATATTGGCCAATGGTGTTCAATTGTCGAACTCTCACTATCCGCTTGGGCTTGTGTCTAACTGTCAATACGGCTAGCCTCTTCCTTTTTTACTTATATTTTTCAATCGTTCCCCTTCATTTGGGTCCGGTTGGGTAAACAATTATAATACTCTGCAGTTTGACCCCCAAAGCCAAAGCAGTGCATCAGTGTGTGGGAGTGAAAGTAAAAATTTACCCTTGATTAGATATTATTCCAAGTCACTCACTACTGAAGTCTACTCTCTAGGCTACATGATAATGATACCTTGAGCAGTCCACCCACGGTTTTTCTAGGCCTGAGACTGAGAATGAGAAGCCTGCCACCAAGACCAAGTCCAAGCAAGTCTTGGTCTTGGGCCTTGCACTTGCAGCAAGTGAAGTGAAGCATTCAGTCATGTAAAATAAAAAGGCAAGGCACTTTCTGGGGATACAAATAGAACTAGAAGATCTATGCTGGGAACGAAGAACAAATAATAGTAATAAATAACGAAAGTACCAACCAAAAGTTTAGTTACACTCTGATGTGTTTGCAGTTTGCTGTGTTAGATTCTTGCAGTTTGCTTCAAGGCCTGACTGACTAACTACTAGGCTAGAGATCTATTATTTTTTCGACCGTTATTTTTGGTTGCCAGTTATTTCCAAACAATGCTAGATCTAATTAGCGTTGAGACAATTTCAATGTTAGGCTAAGAGCTTGTGGTCTGAATAGCTTATCCTAGGCTAGTTGCAATAGATTTAGATCTATACGATGTCATACCATCTGAGGATCCCAGTAAATATAATGATATGATGTACTATGATATATTATGCATGTGAATCTGAACATAATATTATGCTTGTACATAAATAAAAGTCAATTTGAAGCAACATTGGCAATTCTTGAAGTTGTAAAGGTACAATAATTATTTTAAAAATAAAATAAAAACCCAAATACAACTGAAATCAGTTGAAAAAATATTGTAATTGAATTTCCTTTCTCCAATTCCCCAAAAGTCGTAATGTATTTCTCATTTTTGTAGGATGCAAAAAATATAAAGGAAAACACATCAGATCAGTTTTAGGCTACTCTTTTAAAAAATGGGCAAAGTGGCAAATTTACCCTGAGAGCTCTTTCGTTGCGGGAAACCTTTGTTGTTATTTTTGTTCGGCGCGCTTCTGACAGTAATGTGGATTGGACGAAATTTTTTATTTTAGTAATCAAAAGGATGGGGTGAAGTTTGGTCAAATTTAGAGAGAGAGAGAGAGAGAGAGAGAGAGAGAGAGAGAGAGAGAGAGAGGGAGAGAGGGAGGGAGGGAGGGAGGATTCATGGGTGGTGTAGGGGTCCAAATTAAAATCTTTCTCATATGAATCACCTTAACATTGATAGCAAACGTCACAGACTATGAGAATAACATGATAAGTTAGAGACTTCTCTTCCCAGGGAAAGCGGCCTTAATTGTCATTACCGTCTAGCCATCACTCTTCCTGATGATATCCAATACAAGTAGGCACAATGCATAGTTATTACATAGTTTCCTAGACGATTGCGACTCTCCCTGTGTGTATTTCTGGAGGGTACACACGCACTCAAACGAGGAAAAGGACG
>NW_004797575.1:491008-494531 GCF_000002075.1 Aplysia californica | reverse complement strand
GGGGGGGAGGCGTGGAGGTATACTCCAGACCACGCTTCAGACCAGGCCGGAATACAGTACAACACATAAAATTTGTTTTAATTTGTTTTAGTAAGAGCACTTGCAACACAATAAGTTAATATAAGTACCGAAGATTAGAGGTGTTACACGCGAGTAATTAACACATAAAAGAAGGAGGTTGAGAGATTAGGACGATAAATGTTTGATAGGAAAGAAGAAGCAAACCACACCCGAGCACCCGCCAACCACCCATGCACAAACTCTTCAACTGTAGAATCCTCATAGAGAAAAACACCAGAGAGAACTATTTTCATAATTAATTTCAAAGATCATAGACTTCAGAAAAACCTTCGAAAGACTGGCATGGGGTGTGTGGCATGTATCCTTAGAGGAGATGCCTTCTCTCTATAAAAACTTTGCTGCGAAGCGTGCACATTATGGGCAGATTTACACTACCATTCTAAAGGAGATATATAACTCTTGTTTTAGTAGAGATTTTACGGCGCTCGCATCTGCATAAGGTCATATGAGCACCAGAAGATTAGAGGTGTTACAGGAGAGCACATATAAATTCTGCAAGAGAGTAACAAACATAAAAAAGAAGAAGGGAAGATACGGACGATAGATGTTTGATAGGAAAGAAGAAGCAAACCACACCAGAGCATATTATCCGTCAACCACCCACATAAAACATAACTCTATTGCCGCACCAAAACGCCAAAATAAAGACAAAACACCAGTCTTGCTCTTGTTGACTGTGCGATCGACAGCGGGACTCTCCCCCAAGCCCTTGTCAATCTGTCCCCGTCGTTTTATGCAAGAAAAATTCTGAAATTATGCAAACTGAGCCCAAAAATGTGAAATTATGAGATTCTGTTAATTTTAACAAAGAATGATGAAGGAAAATAATCAGAAATTATGCAAAAAAATGATCAAATTTTGTTAAATTATGCGGGGTGCATAAAACCACGGGGACAGATCTATCTAGCTCATATTTATTAGCTCAAATTATGGTGCGCTCTGTTGTGAAGTAGGATTATATTGCGTCAGAGTATTTGATGTAGAGTGTTATATACCGTAAGTCATATACGGTCATATCGTCCAAAGTGTATCATCAGTGCCTTTCACTCCTGGCTGGGTATAGGCCACATACAAGCTCCTTCAATTTATTTGTCCTAAGCCATCCTTCCTAGCTCGTTCCAAGTGAGCTTCATCTCTCTCATGTCCCTTTCCACACATCTCCTCCATATTATGTTTCTCGTGCTCCCTGTGGGTTCCACTGCTGCGACTGTCTTGTGATGTTTCCGCTGTCCAAAGTATAGGCCTAAGCTTATTTTTGTATATTTATTACATTCCCTTAAGAATCACAAGACGTGTTATTACATTGTTGTATAATAACACGTACCCCACGAGAGAGCAGACAAGCTGGCTGGAGAAGCAAAAGTGGGAGGGAATTTGACACTGGACCCAACAAACCGTCCTAACCGCTGTCAGCGAAAATTTGAGGAAGAATAGGGCGGATAGCGGTTCCCGCACTCTAGGTAGATTGAAGGAGAAGGGGATCCAAAGAGGAGAGGGGAAACACAGCCACCTGTGCGGACCAGTCCGACGGATCTAAAACCACATTATGATGGGTACTATAAGCAGACAGGCTCTGGGATGGATCCCGAAGAGGGGGGGGGGGGGGGGGGGAGCAGAGATGGACATGTTCCGACTGCAGTGACCCCAACACAGTGGACAAGTAAGACAAGTAAATAACACGTGCCCTCTTGTCACTATATCATCTTTTGCAATTTTTCCTTCCCCCGCCACCCGCTATTTTCTTTTCTTTTTAAAAATATTTATCATCGTTCCGTGCTTCACAAAAGGACACTTCAGGCAAACTGTCGTTTTTTGTTTGTTACTCGCACACACATCACACATTCAAAAGTTTCTTCTCATTCTCTCACATCGCATACAATTGAACGTAATGGACAGGGGGAGGGGACAGTGGCGGAGCGGTGAGGCTGGTCAATACTGTTCTTACTAGTCTTTAAAAAAAAATAATTTAGTAGAGGTTTTAAGGCACTCGCAACTGCATAAGGTCATATGAACGCCAAGGGGTGGATGTCAACAGAGAAGTATTTACAGGGATCAGACTTACTCTGCTCACCTCTCTAGCTTCCTCAACAGCACAAAGTCTGCTTCGACTATCAAGGCACACCGGAAATAGCAGGTCACAAGAGAGTGACAAACATACAAACGAAGTAGAGGAATGACAATAGTAAGGATTAGGAAAGAAAAAGCAGCAGTTCCCTGTTGTAGATCAGGCGCAGTTATGAGCGTCACATGATGAATCAGCCCATTTATAATTCTACTGTGCTTGAACGAGAAATATCCCCCCTTTGGGAATGGCATAAAGACACTACAGTCAGTGGCACTGCCCCGGGGGGGGGGGGGGGGGGGGGGGTGGTGTCTTACAAGTCTGTTCAGCAGTGTCTGTGTCTGGAGTGAACATAACCTACAGATGAGTGGCCAGAGGTTGGGGTGTGTGCAAGCTAGTGCCAGGAGAAGACAACGTTTACCTGACCGAGCTCGATCAGACAGGGTGACCACCAGCGAACATGTTCTTATGCACAGTAGAATTGTCAATGGGCTGATTTATCAATGTCATGCTCATACTGTGCCGGAACAACATAGGGGGAACTGCTGCCTTTTCTTTCCTCATCCTTTGCTATCGTCATTTTTTCTCTACATCTTTTGTATGTTTTTGAGTGTCACTCTCTTGTAAACTGCTATTTCCGGAGTGCCTTGTTGGAACTTGTTGATAGTTGAAGAGGGGAGATAAGGAATGATGATAGATGTTTGATAGGAAAGGAGCAAACCACACCAGAGCACCCGCCAACCACCCTCGGATGCTGTTCCACTATTGAACTGGTTCCCCATATATTATTAACTAAGACTTAAGATAAATTGATGATAGATTTTTATGATTAGGGAGAAAACCCATCTTATGAAGTATGCTTCTTTTAATTTTCGTAAGAGTTTTTCGGCACTTGCAACTCAATAGGTCATATAATAGGTGCCGAAGATTAGACGTGTTACAAGAGAGTAACAAACAAAACAAAAAGAGGGGAGATACGGATGATAGGTGTTTGAAAGGACAGAAGGAGCAAACCACACCAGAGCACCCTCCAACCACCCACCCACCAATACTGTTCCACTATTGAACTGCTTCACTGTATTACTGTATTAAGATAAATTGATGACGTACGTTACTGAATTGCAAAGAAAACCCATCTTGTGAAGCATGTTTCTTGAGACATCACAAAACCAAGATAAATCTGTTAACCACAAAAAAAGTAACATTCATCAAGTCATCACACATGAGAGAAAACACTCAGTACCTGAAGTACGCTAAACAAAAATACAGATTTTATTCATGGCTTTGATGTACATGTATGTTATGTGGCATAATATATTTATTCTAGAAAGGAAACAAAATCACCAAAACCCCCCCCCCCAAAAAACATGTTTAACGGGA
>NW_004797575.1:475777-490530 GCF_000002075.1 Aplysia californica | reverse complement strand
GGAGGGGGCTCCTACAAAGCTTTCACTCTTATATTCAGACAACCATAAATTCACAATGTTGAACTAATCTCCGTGGTCAAGATAGGGAACAGCAAGCAGAAATTTCTTTCATCCTACTACAACTTGACAACACACAACAAAACACTCAATGACCTGGTGTAGAAACTTCAAACTTCACACACTCTCTGTTTCTTTCCTTAAGTGTAGATCTATTCATATACACACACATATATGTGAAGTGGGCTGACAAAATCAGTTACTTCTCGGATTCAAGCCTTAAGGAAACAGATACATCATGCTTTTTGGTGAAGCTTTTACATTTTATAAGTATGAAATAATAAAAGGCATGTTATAGTGAAAGAATATCGCATCAATAGAAATTCTATACATTTGACCCTAGTGTCGTTTTTTTGCCAATATCTCTATTTGTGGATTGCGAGAAGTAACTCATTTTGTCAGCACACCTCACATATCATCTCTGTCTACAGTTCTCGAGTCCGGTTACAAACCTCTCTCACTCTGGAAGACAGCAGTCTTCTTCTTCTTCTTCTCGATCACCACATCACACTTGAAGACCAGTATCTGTCATATAATACTGGGCTGTCCTACTCAGTTAAAATCTTCTTGAATACAACCCTTTAAGATAAGATTTTGTTGGCTTGATTTGATAAGAAAAGAGCACAGGCCAATATTGTTTCATAAACTAGTTAAACCAAAGGGTTTAAAAAAGCATACACAATTCATAGCAATAAACACAAATCATTTATAACAGTGATGGTAATATATATATATATAAAACAAAAACAACAAACCTCTTAATCTTATAAAAAGCCCGCAAATTTGCTATAAATTAATTTGTTTAAAAGACATAGCAGAATATTCATTTTGATTGAATTGCACTATTGCCTTGACCCAAGCTTTTTCCAGTTTTAGTGGTTACTAATGAATATTTATGATATAAGAAAATGGGCAAGGGTTTCGCATATTGGACTGTTTTAAGGCCATGCACAGTACAGATCAATCATTACGATATAAAAAAAAACATTTAACAAAAAGAACAAACACACACACAACCCCCCCTCCCCCCTCCCCCAAAAAAACGTTTGGGGAAAAAATATTCTCAAGTCTTCATACTGACCATTTGTATCTCTTTTTAACATTGCTTAAAAAATATGGAGTAATTTTGTACCTTTAATTTCAAGCTTGTAGGTTCCTATGTTTAACAGTCTTTTCACAAAATCTTTATTAAAAAAAAAAGAGAGAGAGAGGAAGGGGAGATGTGTGTTTTCCCATGTAAACAGCTACGCTAAATCTCAGTTGTCAAATAAAAGTGACCCAAAATGTGGTCCCACTGAGTAGGCTAAATATGTCTTGTACTTAGGTAGCAAAGAGTTATGGTAATTAAGCTTATAAATAAGCAGGGAAATTGAAATAAACTTTCGAAAGAAACTGAAATAAAATAAATCTTTTGCGCTGTTCTTACAGTTACAGCACTGACAACAAAACAATCATGAATGTCAAATGCCCATTTTGATTTATGAAAAAGTACCGATCGACAGTTCATTCTTTTCACGCTCAGAATTTCTAATCTTGAAACAATCAAAAATCTCAAAAGATAGTTTTTGATTTTCTGAAAAAGTACCTATCTACAGTTCATTCTTTTCACGCTCAGAATTTCTAATCTTGAAACAATCAAGAATCTCAAATGATAGTTTTTGATTTATGAAAAAAGTACCGATCTACAGTTCATTCTTTTCATTACGCTCAGAATTTCAAAATCTTAAAACAATCAAGAATCTCAAAAGATAGTTTTTGATTTATGAAAAAGTACCTATCTACAGTTCATTCTTCTCACGTTCAGAATTTCTAATCTTGAAACAACCATGAATCACAAGTGATAGTTTTTGATTTATGAAAAAGTACCTATCTACAGTTCATTCTTTTCATGCTCAGAATTTCTAATATTGAAACATTCGAGAATCTCAAATGATAGTTTTTGATTTATGAAAAAGCACCAATCTACAGTTCTTTTTCTTCATGCTCAGAATTTCTAAATCTTGAAACACTCATGAATCTCATAAGATAAGTTTTTAATTTATGAAAAAGCCCCGATGTACAGGTTTTTTTTTTTCCCCCCACGCTCAGAATTTCTAATCTTGAAGAACAATTGCTGCTGTTGAGGTGCTAGTTCACAACAAGCTAAACAATAACAACCAGAATTTGTTTGTCTGGGAACCCGCTAGCACAGCAGTAAAATTGACATGACATTGAAAAGAAGCACAAGGCCCCATGCCACACCAGCTCTCCCCCCCCCCCAGTCGCCGGACCAGGGTCTCACAGCGGGGTCACATGCTTGTCTTCCGTGTCATCCAGGAACAGCACACTGAACACGTCGTCCACAAAGAAGGGATGGTACTTGCACGCTCGGGCGCAGTCGGGGGAAAAGTTCACCTCGCAGATCATTGGCTGCATATATTTTTCTCCTGATGCAACAAAAAAAAAAAGAAAAAAAAGAAGAGTTTCACTGCACTTGCAACACAATGAGGTCATATGAAGATTAAAGGAGTTACAATTTTTCTCCTGATGCTACAAAAAAAAAAAAAAAAAAAGCAAAAAGCAACAAAAAAAAAGATCAGATCAGAAGCATGATTGATTAGCACACTTTGTTGTTATTACTAAACACAAAAGCACCAGATGATAGAATTGGGCATGGTCAAAATAAGAAGACAAGAAGCATGATTAGCATCATAGAAATGCATTAGCTCTGTTGACACTTCGAGTGTACGTAAATCTACAGAAACAGGATGACCCAGAAAAAAAAGTGTATTGGTGTACTTCTACTACCAGGTATTGGCTATTCAAGTTTTCAAGTTTAAAAATCCAGATCGCAATCAAACCTTTTCTGGTAAATTCAGGATCTTAAAGTAGAGTTTTACTCCACATAAAAATACATTGTTCAAGGGACCTTTTTGCTGAAGATTGGAGAGCACACAGACTTTTTCTCCGTTGATGATGTTTGTCTATCATATCCCCCCCCCCCCCACCACCAAAGGACTGTTATTGAGTACATGTACTTCTTTTTCTTACTCAAAGGGATAGAAATTGCTGGCCAGGTAGTGAAAAAATCCCACGAACTACAGGACTTAAGACAGACCGAGACAACACCAACAGGGATGCTACTGTTGACCTCAGTACATTCAAGCGAAGTCTAAAGGCCATTCTTTTCAAGCCTAAAGTACGTAACAGTTTTAATTTCAGTACGAGTTTTATGGCACTCGAAATACAATTAGGACATATAAGAGCCGGAGATTAGAGAGGTGTTACTATAAGAGAGTGACATACAAAGAAAAGGAGGAGGAGAGATAAGGATGATAGACGTTAGATAGGGAAGAAGGAGCAAACCACATCAGAGCACCCGCCAACCACCCGCACCAGTTTTAGTTTCAGTACGAGTTTTACAGCACTTGCAACAAAATTAGGTCATACAAGTTCTGAAGATTAGAGGTGCTACTATTAGAGAGACAAACAAAAAAAAGGAGGAGAGATTTAAAGGACGAGAGACGTTTGATAGGAAACAAGGAGCAAACCACACCAGAGCACCCACCAACCACCCACAAGTACCCACCGGTCGGTTTCGTGGCCCAGGACAGCATGAGATCCACGGCGTACATCGCTCGCGACTGGGGCGAGGCGCAGATGCCCCGGGGAGGGGGGACTGAGGTGGCGGCCACAAACAATTCCTTGATCATGTTGAAGATGTCGTTCTGTAAAAACAAAAAAAACTCTGCCTGTTATCACTGTGTAGGACAGGATTTTTCAAGAGAATATGTCAAGGTGACAAAGAAAAAACAAACTGGTATCATGTTCGTCACTTTCCCACCTTCTTCCCAATACAGTCAGCGTACGTCAGAAAAGTCGTCAATACACTGCTAGTCTTTTTAGTAAGGTTTTATGGCGCTCACAACGGCATAAGTCATATGAGCACCAAGGGGTGGATGTCAACAGAGAAGCCCAAACAGAGAATCAGGCTTACTCTGCTCACCCCTCTAGCCTCAACAGCACAAAGTCTGCTTCGACTATCAAGGCACCCCGGAAATAGTAGTTCAGAAGAGGGTGAAAAACATACAAAAGAGGTAGAGGAAAAATGACGACAGTAAGGATGAGGAAAGAAAAAGCAGCAGTTCCCCCTATGTTGTTCCGGCACAGTATGAGCATGACATTGATAAATCAGCCCATTTACAATACTACTATGCATAAGAACATGTTAATATCCCCTTTGGGATTGGCCTAAAGACACTTCAGTCAGTAGCACTGTCCAGGTGGCGGGTCAGCTATCCTCTGTATTTCTACCACACTGCAGAACTTACTTCAACATCGGTCCAAACAAAGCCTGGATTCTGAGACTCAAACTCTGGGATGAAGTCATCGTAGTGAACCTGAAAAACAGAAGAAAAAAAAGTCACTTTTAACATCATTCAAGAAGCGTGAGTCATATCAATACAATATTGACATTAGACTTAAAGTGCTACTACCATAGAGATCCTAAAGTCAGCGGATACAAATATGTGATAGTCACATGACCGTTTTGAAGGCATTAAAAAATGTATATTCACTGGAGTTGGTGCAACTCTGGGTAAAAAATATCAAGTATTTCCGATAATTTAAAAAAAAAAAAAATCTTTGAACTGCAGTCTTCTTTAACTCAAGAAATAAGCACAATGGAACTCAGACTTTCCGGCTTACATCACGAAAGACAAGTCACTCAGTTCAGTTTACCCGGATGTGAAAAATCTGAGACTCCCCTTACCCATTGACTGTGTCTGCACGTACTAGGAATTGAAGCAAGTACCTCTGCATAAGAGGCCAACACTTTGCTTCTAGACTAATTTAGTAGACCCCATGCCACACCATCCCTCATCCCACCGTACCTGTTTCAGCTTTTCATCAGCACCTTCCACGTAGTTCATAACTGTGAAGTGTTTTTGGTAGTCATCAAGATGGTCCAGTGAATATGGTCTAAAAAAGAAACAAGAAGACATGAATATACCATGTACAAGACCAAGAACTCAAGGCTCTGCCAAATTATGATCATCAGAGGTAACAGGTATACAAATACCTCACTAGAATCCTTTTTTAAGTAGATATGCTATGATGAGCCAGCCAAATACACAAGGAAATTTGCAGGTTGTTTAACCTTATTCATCACATGTAGTGAGAGAACAAGGAAGGAGAAAAAGCTAACGTATCTACAGACGTCTCTAGCACTAACTGAACCAAGTGCAAAGAAACTCTCTTGGGAGCATCCAAATGATTTTTGTTAGTTCTGCAATGGATTTAAACCTAAATCACCCAAACAGCAGTTAAGTGTTATCCTTTTAGAGACAATGGCAGAAATGCCAAGAGCTTTCACCAAGTGCCCGTAATATTTAGGTATTTAGGTGGATTGAAGAAAACAGATCTGCCAGCTCTCACCGAACACAAGGCTTTTAGTTTTAGTAAGAGTTTTACGACAATTGCATGCTAGAGACATATAATTTCAAAGACAGACAAAAGAAAATTAGGGAACTTACTTATTGGCAAACCTCAGCCAGAAGACTTTGTAGGCAAACAGTTTCAGAGGCTCAGCCGATGACAGCAACACGATATAGCGGATGTCAAACTTGACTTTCCCTCCTACATCTTCACGGAAGTAAAGAACAGGGTCTTCTATGTACTTGCACGCAACCTGACAAGGGCAAAAATACACAGGAATGAGACGGATCTAACAAAAATAATCTTCCTCAAGGTGACTGCGATTCTGAATCAGCAGAAAATTGTGCAATACATTTATGATTTAAGACAGACTCAATAAGCCTGACATTCAAAACTGTTCATGAGACTTCCTCTCACCATGTCTGGTACAGTTAAAAACAAAGTTCACCTCCTTTACGAATGTCCACAATATGAAAGTGAAAACAAACAAATTCCACTGCTGATCGTTTAGCGCATCCCAGAGCCAGACAAGCATAAAAAATTATCCCACAGCAAGAGCATGAGAGAATTAAATCAGCTTGTGAAGTATCAAAACCATCTTTAATTTAAAAGACACAAATGGAACTACTGATGATAATGTGTGTGACAAGATTGTGTTATGCTCTGATGATTTGTAGTTGAATTATGGCACTGACTGCATCAAAATACGGGCCTGTGGCCTGAAATTCCATCCTAAAAGTACCATTTCTCAAACAATGTCTCTCACCTTCGGCCCAGCATCAGGCAAACGCACAATCTGGTCCAGGCTTTTGGTGATATACATGTCGAGACCACGGGCCAAGTTCCACGGTTTACAAATCCAGTGGTTGTCTTCTCCTCTGTAGTGACGATGAAAGGTAGACTTTTATTGGCACAACATTGATTACAGGAAGGAGGGTGTAAAGACACAAGATAGAACTTTCCATACCTCTGTAATATCAAGCATTGATAACAAAAAGGAGAATCTAAGAACAGAAGGTAGCATTCTACACATGCTTTTGCTTTAGTAAGGTTTTACGGTGCTCGCAACTGCATAAGGTCATATGAGCGCCAAGGGGTGGATGTCAACCGAGAAGTCCAAATGGGGAATCAGGATTACTCTGCTCACCTCTCTAGCCTTAACAGCACAAAGTCTGGTTCGACTATCAAGGCACCCCGGAAATAGCAGTTCACAAGAGAGTTCCAAACATACAAATGAAGTAGAGGAAAAATGACGAAAGTAAGGATGAGGAAAGAAAAAGCAGCAGTTCCCCCTATGTTTTTCCGGCACAGTATGAACATGACATTGGTTAGGCTACCGGACTTGTAATCGTGAGGTTGCGGGTTTGAGCCGCGGGCCCGAAGTTGTGTCCTTGGGAAAGGCACTTTACACGAATTTTCCTCACTTCACCCAGGTGGGAATGGGTACCTGGCCATAGACAGCGAAAGATCTTGTCAGTATGTTAGTGTTTTAGCGCCTATATACGGCTGCTTGCACTGTATGCTTCCCAGGAAGTTGAGGTTGTTTCAGAATGCTCTCAGGTCTGCTGGGGTAATAGTATAAATTGTTAAGTGCATAGAGCTTGCTGTTGAACGGGGATTTGCACTGTCTATGGCCGGGAGCCCATTCCCACCTGGGTGAAGTGAGGAAAACTTGTGTAAAGTGCCTTTCCCAAGGACACAACATCGGGCCCGCGGCTTGAACCCACGAACTCGCAACCTCACGATTACAAGTCCGGTAGCCTAACCACAGAATCACAAACGCAGTGGGGCAGCAAGAAGATCTACTGACCACAGCAAAGAGATGAAAATTAAAATGCTATGGGCATGTCACAAGATCCACAGGACTTGCCAAAACAATCCTACAAGGAACAGTACAAGGAAACAGAAAGATAGGAAGGCAGAGAAGGAGACGGGAGGACAATATTACAGAGTGGACAGGGAAGACGATGGGTGACAATCTGAGGAAAGCAGAGGACAAAGAGAAATGGC
The DNA here is from genome assembly GCF_000002075.1 of Aplysia californica. Classification (NCBI taxonomy): domain Eukaryota; kingdom Metazoa; phylum Mollusca; class Gastropoda; order Aplysiida; family Aplysiidae; genus Aplysia; species Aplysia californica. The sequence goes on along the minus strand of NW_004797575.1, from coordinate 483,048 downwards.
GAGAGCTGGTTTTCAGATGCAGTGGTGCCCCCACCACGGGATAGAAGAAGAAAAAGAAGCCTAACCACTAGGCCAGCGACGCCAAAAGTTATTTTTGACAAAAATACAAAACCAAACACGTACTTCTCCTCCCTGTGCTGGAAGTAAGAGACAAACTTGGGAAGCTCCGTCTGCAGGTCGTATGTGATGGGCAGCCATTTTGGGTTCGCTTCCATGGGGTCGCTGGGGCCGGGGGTGGCCGCCCGGCGGGCTGTTAACGCCAGCATGTCCTTCACAGTGACCACCATCTCGTTGGGAAACTGATTGATGAGAGCGGCCGGCCGCGTCTCGCTGAACTCCCTGGGTTTAGAATAACAAAATAAAACAGTAAATTACAGGGGAGAGCAAACACAATTAACTATCACTATGAAGTCAGCACAACCTATACATATGACAATGGCAATCTTTATTCATCAGAAAAGGAGAAATTTCTCTTGGTCGTTTACATGTTAGTGGATATTATGAAGGTTAGGTGCACTCATGCACCATGCATACACACAACAAGACAGGACATTCGTAAATACATGCTTTATGAGTAGAAACAACTCACTCCGTAAAACATATTCTCTCTCTCTCTCTTTCATTTGTAGCACTGTGTGTTTAGTAGTCTTACTGCAGTTGGTACGAACGAATTTCTATATGTCTGTTCTTGCTTTTTGGAAATGTATCCTTTACTGTGGGTCGATAGTTGGTCACTTAGCATTATTTCCGCTTTTTAGAATGTTCGTCTCATGCAGATATTCAAAGTTATTTAGGTCTCTACCAATTGTGCTTGATGTCTTTCTGATCAACTTGTTCATTTTTATGATGAGTTGTCCTCCCAAGTTGCTACCATAACAAGAAATACCAAAATTTATCAAAGTTTCTATTGTGGTGGTGTAAAATATCTGAAGAATGGATGGATTCAGATTTAAGGACCCGTGTTTCCTCAGAAAGTACAGCCTCTGAATTACCTTTTCAACAATGTTGTACACGTGTTTTTGCCATGTAAATTTGTTGTTGATTGTAAGACCAAGATATTTGTATGAATCCGTGATTTCAATTATTTCTTGTTCAATTATGAGTTGTGGGATTGTTGGCTTTTCTCTTCAAAAACCAAAAATCATTTCCTTTGTTTTTTAGAGATTCAGTTTTAGAAAATTTGAATTGCACCATTTAAAAAACATACAATTGTATATAAACTTCAGGGAATGAATGTCTGTCTTTGAGGTCACTCACTCAGAGTCATGAAAGTGTCTGTCTTTGAGGCCACTCACTCAAAGTCATGAAAGTGTCTGTGTTCGAGGTCACTCACTCAGAGTCATGAAAGTGTCTGTCTTTGAGGTCACTCACTCAAAGTCATGAAAGTGTCTGTGTTCGAGGTCACTCACTCAGAGTCATGAAAGTGTCTGTGTTTGAGGTCACTCACTCAGAGTCATGAAAGTGTCTGTCTTTGAGGTCACTCACTCAAAGTCATGAAAGTGTCTGTGTTCGAGGTCACTCACTCAGAGTCATGAAAGTGTCTGTGTTTGAGGTCACTCACTCAGAGTCATGAAAGTGTCTGTCTTTGAGGCCACTCACTCAGAGTCATGAAAGTGTCTGTGTTTGAGGTCACTCACTCAAAGTCATGAAAGTGTCTGGAGAACCACAGAACATCGGCTTCATCCGCACTGTCCACCACCTCAAACCGCCGGTCATTCAGGTTCTCGGCAAAGCCTGGGTACTCGAGGAACACCTTGAGGTTCCTGTCTCGTGGCAGACCTGGGAACTCGTACGACGGGGTAGGGAGTGTTTCCTTCAACCTGAAGCTCTGAATAACAAAAAGATTTGCAACTGGCTATAGAAAGCAAAGTAAAACCATTTCACTGAAAGCATTGAAAGTATTTCTTAACCTGAAGAGACTCAAATTCTGAATATGTTTAATGAAAATCAATGATACATAACTTGCATCTAAAACACATTTAAGTTGCTGCTATAAATAGGTATAAAAGTTTTTTTTTAAAATATTTGAAAAGACATCACATACCTACCGGTCTTATTTAATAATGTGTTATCAATATGACCCCAAATATACACCTCTTTCGTGCTCAGGTATGTTTTGCTCCTTCTTTCCTATCAAACATCTATCATCCTTATCTCTTCTTCTTTTTTGTGTTCGCTATTCTCTTGTAACACCTCAAATCTTCGACACTTAAAAGTATCTTAATTGAGTTACAAGTGCTGTAAAACTCTTATTGAAACTTTAAAAAATTAAACACTAAATCCATCAAAATTTTTCCATCTTAACCATCTTGTTACAAGTATTCATAGGACCTTACAGCATGCATAAGAATAATGCTTATATTACTGTTACTTTATATTATGCAGGTGACTGTAACCCAGCGTGTGTGTGTGCATGTTTATGTGTGTGTGTGCGTGTGTATGTGTGTGTTGGCATTTGTATGTGTGTGTGTGCATGTGTGTATGTGGTGAAACACCAAACCAATGTGCTAGGATCTGGACAATAAAGATGTAACTAATCTTATCTTATCTATTCATTTCTTTCCTCACCTGGAAGTGTTCAAGACTGGGCTCTTCATTCTTAAAACTGACGTGTTTCAAATCACAAGGCACCCACGGCACCAGCTTGGCACTTCGCACAGCAGAATCAGCCTGGTTTTCTACATAATTTCGAGTGACTTCATCTGAAAGAGACATTTAGTATATATAATAATAACACAGGGAACTCTAATCTCGATCCAAACACATTGAGTCTATCTTTAGTAAAATAGGGTGCACATGAAATGTGAGGCGAGCTGACAAAATGAGTTACTTCTTGCAATCCATAAATGGAGATATTAGCAAAAATTTTACACTAAGGTCAAATTTGTAGATTTCCTGTCGATGTAATATTCTTTAAGTATAACATGCCTTTCAATTATTTCATACTTATAAATTGCAAAAACTTCACCCATAAGTGTGATGTAACTTCTTCCATGAGGCTCAAAAACGAAAAGTAACTCATTTTGTCAGCACGCTTCCCAAATCTTTCTTCCACTTGAAACACATGTAACATACAACCTGTACAGATAGAGCACCTACAGAAAAGTGTTTTTTTTATAAAAGTTAACTTCTTGCAAAAAAACAATTTGAGCAAAGCATGTATTACCATCACCAAATTGCGGTGTAGTAATAGTAGTTGTAGTAGTAGTTGTAGTATTAGTAGTAGTAGTAGTAGTGGTGGTGGTAGTGGTAGTAGCAGTAGCAGTAGTAGTAGTTGTGGTAGTAGTTGAGGTGGTAGTATAAGTATTAGTAGTAGTAGTAGTAGTAGTAGTAGTAGTAGTAATAGTAGTAGCAGTAGTAGTAGTAGTAGTAGTAGTAGTAGTAGTAGTAGCGGTAGTGGTGGTGGTTTCAGTCAATCCTATAGCTCTATACCTCATGCCCTACTGCTGCAATAGACTGTGCTTAGTGTGGGTCTTGCATAAGATGATGAAAGAAAAATGTACCCAGACAAGCATATTTCCTATTCCCAAGCAATACTGCCATTGCCCCCCCCCCCCCCAGTGTTATGCCCCCCCCCCCCCCCCCCCCCCCCCCCAGTGCTACTGACTCAAGTCGTCTTTAGGCCATTCCCAAAGGGGGGATATCAAAAGGTTCGTATGCACAGTAGAATTGTAAATGGGCTAATTTATCAATGTCATGCTCAGACTGTGCTGGAACAACATAGGGGGAACTGCTGCTTTTTCTTTCCTCATCCTTACTATCGTCATTTTTCCTCTACTTCTTTTGTATGCTTGTCACTCTCTTGTGAACTGCTATTTCCAGGGTGTCTTGATAGTCGAAGCAGACTTTGTGTTATTGAGGCTAGAGAGGTGACCAGAGTAAGCCTGATTCCCCGTTTGGACTTCTCAGTTGACATCCACCCCTTAGCGTTCATATGACCTTATGTAATTGCGAGTGCCGTAAAACCTTACTAAAACTTAAAAAAACAAACAAGCAATACTACCATTAGCATCTTCAGAAAAAAAGAGAAAAAAAAAGAACTCCAGATAAGAAAGAGAGAGGAAACAGAAATTTGAAATACCTCCTTCTTCTAGTGAAGTTGTAGGCCACATCAAGGAAAACGCCAGGTTTAGCTCAGCGTAGTAAAACGGCACAATCCGAACACTGGGGTCATCTGAGTGCTGAATGCGGCTCCCAAATTCATCCATGACATACCAAAGTGGCATTGCTTCATCTGAACCCTGGGTCATATTATAGCAAGAGTCACTTCAGAACTTTCTATGGCATAAGACAAGTACATATTTGGATAATCTGATAAACATTTTAAAAAAATTTTTAAACATCAAGAGTCACTTACGAACTTTCTATGGCATAAGTAAATATTTGGACAATCTGATAACCACTAAAAAAAAGAAAAACAAAAAAGTCCAAATGAGGAAGAAATTCAAGAAAAAAGATACATGGCTTATACTTTCATTTAACAGTTGATTGCCGCAATTAGATATTAGAAAATGTAACTTTTCATTCAGGTTCCAAGGACTCTCAGCTATGGAAGTCACCAAACTTAGGTGGTAATTTTCTCCCTAATTTTACCTCCAAAACCAGGTGAACCCCACCCCCTTCAATCCCAAATATCTTGACTTCTATTCAAGCTAGGTGACCCCAACCTCCTTCAATCAAAAAGATTTTGACTTCTATTCACGATAGATGAGTATTTTTTTTTTTTCATCAAAAGCAAGATATATGAACAATCTTTAAGATGATACCATTAACGCCAAATGCCCAAAACTGACGAGCGCCTGATTTTCACAGCATTGCTTCACATTTATTTTTTACTCAAATAATGAGCCCAGCAAGTGCTTTACTTTCACAATGGGCATATTGAGTCTAGCAGGGGAATGAACTCTCCAAACAAAACCAAGAAACAGAACTTACCATAGCCAGATGGCCAAATTTATAAGTCTGACAAAACCTGAAAAACAAAAACAAAAACAAAACAAAACAGGAGCACGAGTTAAAATAAACTGCATTCCTCTAGCACTGGAAGCAGAACATAATCTCTGCTCTTTCAAATCTAGCTGTGAACTGACGATGAAGAAGCAAAAGCCAATATTGGACTAGAGTGACGCTATAATTTGAATTCAAACAAACTCAATTCAATGTCGGAAAAAATGGTGGCACCTTCCCTTTCACTGCACGACCCAGCACAGTTTCAGGCCTGATTTTATCTGGGAACTGCCAAGTAAGTGAAACAGTCTCTGGCCTTAATTCATTTCAATAGAAAGAAATGTGTCATCCTGTTCACAACCAGTACACTACCACATTGATTGTGCTTATCTCAAGCTTCACCAGTATCATTATAACCCAAGAATGCTGTTACGAAAATAAATTTTCTTTCAACGTGCCATTCTCAAGGCCTTTTCATTCAAACGTTTTCAAATGTGCGAAACAAATTTGATTCACATCAATTGTTCTTCATCAAAGGACAGCTAGTAATATAATTCATGAACAATAAAAAAAAAAAAAGTAAACTGTTACATTTCTCTTCTATTGACCATTAACAGGACTAAATTTTGATTATGTTCATTCAAGAGCAAAGTTCACTTTCAAAAGTTATATCAAACCTTTACAATTCATTGTTAACATCTTAAAACAGGGGAAGAATATAGTCTTGAGCAATCCACTGTCTATTTCTATTCATCTATGTTGACCCAGTGAGACCCAGTGACCTTTTTTGGAGGCTGAAAAAAGCTAAACCACACTGTGAATTGGAAGTCAAACTGTAGAATTAGGATACTTGACACTTTCCTGCAAATTGTAGCACTGGCAAATAACAAAAATGACAAGAAAATAGATAAAAGTAACGAAAATTAACAACCAAAGAAGAAAAGCTTACTTACTTCCACATGGAACTCAGCACTTCTTCCACAATCTCCTCATTGCTCATGTTCTCCGCACTGATGTCCATAAGGGCAGCCATTCTCTCTTTCAGACCCTGGACTTCATTCAGAGCAGCCCTTGCATCACCTATACGGTACGTCCATGCATGATCTATCAAGTAAATGCTGTCGACAAAATAATAAAAATAATATAACTTAATATTAATAGCAAAAATAATAATAATAAAAATAACAATAACAGTAATATATTAACCTAAAAAATAATAACAGATTGCATTCTTACAGAAAATATCCCGGCTACAAAGTAGGCTCTATGCCCATTTCAGTTTAGGAATACCTCAACAATTTCTACAACATTTCCAAAACATTCTCAACTTCCTGAAAAACATTCAGAGAAACCTGCCATTTTACTGGCACTCAAAATATATAGGTGGAAAAAACATGACTGCACTGGATATGTTAAGCAAAGACATCAAATGTGAAATGTCTGAAGTATCCTGCAATATGACATAATATGACAGACTAACTTAAAAAAAATAATTGTACTTTTGAATTTGCAAAACACTGATTGAGATTGTCAGATATATCCCCACCTTGAGACTGTTTTGAGGTACCTGAGTTGAGCAGCAAGGCTTTGGACTTGAAATAAAAATTGTAAGCTTCTTCAGATAGGATCATAAGTTGTATTTAAAGGAAAGGTAGCTTACTTTATTTTCCTCTGTTCATCCAACTACAAATTATGGGTACAGGATGCTGTTTTATGATATTGTCCCTGCAGGTGTATTATGTGACATTGATGTAGCTCTGAATGAACTGGACATGCGATTGTAACCAAATTTCTCCATTTAGAGTATAAAAGTCGTACTTTTGTCTTTTCTTCAACCTGAAATTTTTCTTCACCCATCAGCATTGATATCACAAAAGTGTACACTATTTTTTTAAAAAGCTTTAATGGACTGAAACTCTATGCACTTCTCTTGAAAGGGAGAGAGGCAATGATGAAATTCGCATACTGATTAGGATCCTTGATGTCAATCCCCTCCTCAGCCGTCGCTACAACTCTCCATGAGAAGGTGGAGTCTCCGTCCTCTGATTCACACACAATCTGCTGCATTTGGAAGCAAGAACCAGCATCATATACCTGAAAACATATTGTACAAACATCAAAGAAGATCAATCATGACCCAATAATATCTTACAACCAGGGTCCCCACCAAATCCTGGAAAATTTTTTCAAGACCCCCAAATTTTTTTCAAGACCCCAATTCGAGGGAAAAATCAGGCCGCTGCGCATCATGAATGATCCCACAAAAAGCCAATCTATCAATGATAAAAAGTCAAAATGTCTATAAATGAATGCAAATGTACATT
>NW_004797575.1:470611-474775 GCF_000002075.1 Aplysia californica | reverse complement strand
AAAATTTCTGGGCGGTAACGAAAGCGAAAGTAGATCTTGATTCTTCCCGATCGAGCCTCGGTGTCACACATACACTTCCGCCACAGCGGTTCAATTACGTTTCCTCTTCAGGATTCATCAACCATACAGTCTAGATAGCTACACATTACACAGGCCCTATCCTTTCCCGACTTACCCACCCATCACAAAATTCCCGACTTTTTCCCGACCTCCCGACCCATTTCAAAATTCCCGACTTTTTCCCGATTTCCCGACCCTGTGGGGACCCTGTACAACCCAGTTAAGAGAAACTGTCTCATTATAACCTGCAAACGTTTAAAAAACAATTTTCAAATTAAATACTGACTGCATGCACATAGATATAGATCTATGCATAAAAGATCTAAACAACATAAGATTCTTCTCGTACATATAACATTTTGTCCACTCAAAAGAGCTACATGATTAGTACCACAAAACTGGGAGCGGTTTGCCGGAGAGAAGGAGTTATTAAACAAAATGAGAAACATTGTCTTCTGGGTAACCTGTCTGAGGTACAACCGACTTTCTTCAACTGATTCTTCTTGTAACCTTACAACTCGATCCCCCTCAGAAAACCCCTGAACAACAACTTAAAAAGAGTAGGAATTAGGATACAACTTAAGAATCTGGGTCCCGTCTGTTTAGACTTGGCATCATCTACACAGACTACTGGATATACATACTGATTAAAGTATCAGTATCAATGTTTCATGTGCAGATCTAGCATGCCTACAAAATGAGCAGTAAAACTTCACTTGTTTTTTTAACAAGGCAAGGGGGGTTTCAGGGGGGGACTAACAAAAACATGGAAGGGGGTTTCAGGGGGCATGCTCCCCTGAATTTGACCATAATTTGATATTTTGCAATTAGGTTTGATAGGTTATCTCTCCATATCGGCATGCGCATCAAAAAGTAATCGTTTAGAAGTAGAAGTAATTGTCTGTGGGGTAAAAACTAGTATCCCCAAACGGGGCCCAGATTCTTAAGTAGATCTAGATCTAGTACCGAAATAGGGATACAAAAGTTCAGAAGACAAAAACAAGACTAGTCAGTCCATGGCTTGGCCGTTGGCTTTGTGGCATTAGGGCTCAGTTTATGTAACTCTATTTAATTTGTCTTGGTTTCGATTCAACAGAGTTCATCAAGGGAACCAGTTACAATTACTGCTGTGGTGAGGATGACTATCTAGATCTAAATCCCTGGCAACAAATTATTATTTATGGCACTTTGTTGGCTGCCATTTCATTTCACAGAACTAATGAAATGTCTAAATATCTCGATCTATCTTTTACCTCTTTACAAGGCCTCCCTAAATTGAGCAAAGAAAGCGAGGAATTCCGTAATGAGTGACCACTATACTATGTAACAGAGTAGAATAGAGGGTTAGGGGTAGGGGTAGGGGTAAGGGTAGGGGTAGGGGTTACGTCTCTTCTTTATTGTATTTATTCGTTTGGGTGGTCGCTCGTTACGGAAGTCTTTCCAAAACGAAAGGCGAGTTGATGAACATTAGGAGGCTACCTCATGTTTTAGCTTGAGGAACAGGGTTTGCCAGTAATGAACTGGCACATTCGATGATTCCAACTGCTGTCGATGAACTTGTAAAAAGCTTTCAAAAGTTGACATATCAATATCATTCTCTTGCGACATTTTCAAAAAGGGGGGCCTAGTCTACAGGACTACAGGAACTGGACGTCTCAAACAATAGATCTGCAATGTACACTGCAGTACACAGTACAGGTTAAATTAATGCTCAACAAACACACAACCGCAACCTAGATTTCTACTAATCTAGAGTAGTATCGAATATAGATCTAGACTCTATCTAGATTCTAAATCTATATGGTTTCCTAGCAGACACATTCTACCAAGGTCCAAGAGAGAGAGAGAAAGCATGTGTTTCGTGTGTTGTTGTGTGTGAGTGAATTTATTGCCAGGTATGTGTGCATCCAAAAGTCTTTTTTTAAAGATAATTGCTAATGTAAAGATAAATGTTCAAGCCATGAGGTATTTATTTACACCTACAAAATTGAAGACTTTAAATAAAAGATAGCAATTCTCAAGTAATATAAAAATCGATAGGCTTATAAAAAACAACAACAACAAAAAAAGCATTGTGGAGTAAAAGTCATTGTACAAACTGGCTTTCTTCATTAAATTTACGTGTGTGGTTGGTAGCTAAGTGTAGCAGTCATAAAATTTTTATACTTTCGAAGATTCGTTGACTTGTTTTCCGCCCAAAGACTTGAATTATAATTAACCTTATCCGTACGTCGTGTTTTACTATCGTATCCATACGACGTGGGGAACTCTGTGCCACCACTTTCCAAAGAGGAAATTTACTCGTTAATCTGATCCGTACTCTTTGCATAGCAGTCTGTCAACATGATTTTTTGAGAAATACTGAAAGTTTCAAAGAGATCTTGGTACTAGATCTAGATCTAGAAGTATTCTAAAATGTGAAGAATACAACCCCGGGTGTACAATAATGACCTCCGGGCGTACGGAGTGGGTAAAAAAAAAAAGTCTATGTAAACTATGTTTCCGATAAACACTAATAACCGGAAGTGAAGCCGAAATATAATTTTATATAAATAATAATATATAATATAATAGATCGGTCTTCAGCAAGAAGATTAAAAGTTCTAAACTCCTTGGTCTTCAGCCATAAGAGACGTCAAGTAAAAAACTAAGAGTTTCAACTGACAATGTCAATGACCTCTTGTCTTAGCGACGACTATAATGTCCTCAACGCTGTGCTGTCTCAGAAGTCAAGAGTCAAGATACAACATAGTATTGACAACTTCACTGCTGTGTGCAACAACTTGGCCCAAAAAGTCAGCATGGCAAAACCAGAATATGTGGTATCAACAATTAAGTCAGCCCCGGAAAAGCCATACGTTGAACCAGTCATTAAAATTAGCGGAAGGCCATAATTAATTGGCTTTTACGGTAAATTGTAAAAGCAGTTATTTTGATTTTAAGCAGGCTATCTTATATTGTTATTTTACCTCTAATTTTTTAACATTTTAAAACCTGATCGTTGACCCGCGCCAAGCTGGGCTGTGAACTGTTGTGAATGCAACCAAATTGTCTTTCGCGCGCTCAGATGACCTTATGTGGGTATTTCGAGCGCCGTAAAACTCTTACTAAAACAAACAACTGAAAGCGGTGGACAAGTTCATCTTCTACCCATGAAAGGCAGCAAGCACACTATTCAAAACCGTTGTTATCAACGACGAGGTGATTGACTGGTTCGCGAAAACTAGTGCATGCCGCCTTCGGCAGATCCTCAAGAATATTTCGGACTAAGATAGCCACTTTTCTCCTTTGGGTGGTCAACCTGGATAGGCTCGACAGCATATCAGCAGCAGTGTAATTAATTTCCAGGGCCTGAGGAACAGAGGAAGGCCAACGAAAAATTTTTTAATTTTTTTTTAGGTAAGTGTTTTAAGGCGCTCGCAACTGGGCGCGCGGGACACCCCAAACATTTTCAGTCGGTAGGAAATTTTGAATTTTGGCTTGGTGGCTGCCAAAGCCTCCTTTTATCGATTTTAGACCACCATGGGATGTTCATCGTGCGCAAATTCCACACGGGACCTCCGAGATTTTTCGCCCTGGCCTTGCATGAGAAGGTTAGGTGTAGTACCCTAAGATGATGGGTGTTACTGAAAGACAACACTAAGAAGGAGCCAAGGAGTAGCAGTAGAAAGACTGCGGAAAGAGTCAGGAGCCCAGAGGAGGGAGCAAAGGATAGGTGAGGGGTAGGGGCAGAAAATGGACACGAAAGCAGACAACAGAACATTGTTAGAGCGCAGGAAAGGATGTGAAAGGAGACACTTTTAGAGGAGAAAATCTTCCGTTGCCCTCCGGATTCGAACCCGGGAGCTTTGAATGAGAGGCGAACACCTTAACATGCAGGTAACGAGAGCCCCCTTCGATTGTATAACCAGCAGCAGTTTAATTAATTACCAGGGCAAGAGGAACAGAGGAAGACCAATGAACATCGTGACGGAGACACGTACAAAGGTTGTGGTGCAAAGTATTATCAGTGGAGTATGCTTTTTGGGGAGAGAGAGAGAGAGAGAGAGAGAGAGAGAGAGAGAGAGAGAGAGAGAGAGAGAGAGAGAGAGAGAGAGAGAGAGA
>NW_004797575.1:469096-470474 GCF_000002075.1 Aplysia californica | reverse complement strand
AGAGACTCTCTTATCTATCTATCTATCTATCTATCTATCTATCTATCTATCTATCTATCTATCTATCTATCTATCTATCTATCTATCTATTTATCCATCCATCCACCCATCCATCTATCTATCTATCTATCTATCTATCTATCTATCTATCTATCTATCTATCTATCTATCTATCTATCTATCTATCGTTGATGACGTAACTCAAGAACATAGAACAAGACGCACAAGACCTGGGATTCAGACATGTCTTATCTCACAGAACAGACCAAAGGTTTACGATAAGATTATATAATATTTCGTTTACCAGCCAGAGGAATCATTAAGTTGTAAAGTATAAACATGGAGGGAACGAACGTTTACCAAGCTTTGACGGGAATTTTCCTTGTGTTATTCGTATCTGGCAGTGAGTGTTTTCCTTTGAATCAGGGTTATCTTTCTATTAATCATTGCGTACAAATTAATATCTGCGCGTGTGCATGTGTTTGTTTGTATGTGTTTGTGTGTGTATGTGTGTGTGTGTGTGTGTGTGTGTGTGTGTGGGTGTGGGTGTGGGTGTGTGCGCGACGGGTGTGGGAGTGCCGGTGATTTAATGATCAATGCATAGCTCTTTTCGTCTATGCAGACGGCCAATTTAGCTTAAGATGGTCTTAAGGCTGTCTTAATGCAGCTTCTTTCCTGGCTAATTCTTCCTATGTTTGAAGCGCAGATTCTGTCGCAGTGCTTGCATGTCAGAGAGGTGGAACAAAGCTCAGTATTTCCTCTGTTTTCCTTTCGTCGTTGGCGCTTCTCAGCCTGGTTGTTTCTAAGGCTGCTCTCTAGCATTATTGTTCTTTAAATGACCGATAGAAAAATACATAAATTAAATACCATTTTGAACATAACCCCTCCACCCCCAAAACAAAAACAAAATAATAACAACAACAACAACAACAACAACAACAACAACAACAACAACAACAACAACAACAACAACAACAACAACAACAACAACAACAACCGTTTCCTCAGCGTTGCTCAACACTGTCGGAGTGGCTGTTTTACTGCTCTTATCATGAAGGTTCTTGCTACGGCTTTGGTCAAGAGGACTTACATTGATTCAAGCAAGGGTCAACTTACATCCCAGACCTGGTTTAATGGCAAATAGAAAAATAAATAAATTAAATATAATATACAATTTTGAATTTGAACATTAAACAACAACAATACCCCCAGGGGCGGCACTACTGACTAAAGTGTCTTCAGGCCATTCCCAAAAGGGGGACATCAAAACCTTTTCTTATGCACAGTAGAAACATTATTGTAAATGGACTGATTCATCAATGCCATGCTCATAACTGTGCCTGAACTGCAACAGGGAACTGCTGCTTTTTCTTTCCTA
>NW_004797575.1:465029-467012 GCF_000002075.1 Aplysia californica | reverse complement strand
CGACCACATGGTGGATTTTACTACTTTTTGTTCTTTAGTGAAGTTCAATTCTGTGTTTACCAGAACCCGCAATGATGCATGATCATTGTCATCCAAGAAAGGCAATAGGTGTGACTCAACATCAGAGAAATCGAGACATCGGCATGCTCCGCGCGATTCTGCTACATGTATTGCCAGGAATTCAATGTCAATTGAAAAACAGTCAGAAATCGATGTACAGAAAAGTGGGAAGACATGGAATAACATCAAGAAACTAGCCCAGGATAGATAAAGGTGGAAGGTGTTTGTCCGTGGCCTATACCCTGGTGCAGGGGGAGAAAGGCAATGATGATGATGATGATGATGATGATGATGATGATGATGATGATGATGATGATGAAAAACAGTAGTAGTAATAGTAGTAGAAGCAGCAGCAACAACAAAAAACAGCAGCCGCAGCAGCAGTAACAACAGCAGCAGTAGTAAAATGTGTGACACTTCACTTCCACTCTGAAAGCAATTCCCGCGCGCTCATGTTTCCTTATGCCTCACTCTGAAAGCAATTCCCGCGCTCCCTATGTTACCTTATGCCTCACTCTGAAAGCAATTCCCGCTCGCTCATGTTACCTTATGCCTCATGGCATGCAGTTACGAACGCCGAAAGCGCTTACCAAATAAATAAAAAACGACAACCCCCCCACCCCCCCAAACAGAAGCAACTAAAAACATATAACAACAAAACAACAACAAAACAACAACAACAACAACAACAACAACAACAAAACTACAACAAAACAACAACAACAAACAAGAACAAAACCAAAACCCCATTCCCCACTGTACCCCCACAGGCGAGGACTGCCTTCAGTACTTCGGCCTCCAGAACTGGCAGTGGAATGACGAGGACTGCAACAATCTCGCCTACTTCATCTGTGAAGCTGAGTAAGAATACTTACTTCTATTTGGTCGCTTTTAACCCCAAGTGGGCTAAAGGGGGTCTCCAGAAATCTTGACCTGCACCAAAAGTGGGCATTGCCCTACCTATCGGAGAAGTTTGGATTCATTGGTGTGTATATTTGTTTGATATAGAAAACTCTCCTTGTCTTTTAAAGAAACAGAACAAGGGGCAAAAACTTTACCGTCGATTTTCTCAAAACAGCATTTTTGGGGGGATAGCCCCCTTGTGCTTAAAATCAACCATTTACTTTTACTTTTTCATCCTCTGTTGCCGTTAAGCGTCTAGGGGAGACCATACAGTTTTCAAAGGTAGGCCAGCTCCGCAGCTCTTTCAGTTGGAATATTATGTTTTCTCAAAGGTTTCCTTGACACACTCAGTCCCACCACCTTTTGCATGGCCTTCCTCTTCCTTTACAGCATGAGTGCTCTGGGTTATCGGCGCTACGTAACATACGTAACAGGTGGTCAAATCATTTTATTCTCTGTCGTTCTATGTAATGCAGGCAGGACTCAATCAATATCGATAGCTGCTCTTACTTCTTCATTTCTCTGCCTGTCTCGTCTTGTGATGTTAAGGGTTTTGCTTAGATATTTCATTTCGCATGCTGTGATTTTGCTTTCGTGGGTTTTATTTAATGTCCAGGTCTGGCACTGGTAGCACAATGCTGGTATGAATATTGAAATGATAAGCTGTCTCTTTGTGTTCATGGAGATGCTTCTTAGCACGGCTGACTTCGATTACTTCGAAGGTGAATAATCATTTAAAGTAGCCGTAAGGGAAAGGAGGAAAGTAGGAAAGAAGGCAGGTGTACAAAATATGTAAGTGTGAGTGTGAACATAGAGAAACTGGTGTGCGCTTGTCTACCGTTACTGGGATTACACCAGCAACACCCACCACCCACCCACCACCCTTTGCCCACCAACAAAAACAAAACAAAAAGCCATTTTATTACTTTAAAAAACATGCACCCAAAAAGGTCCCCACCCACCCCCTAAAAGGACATACAAAACAAAGTACATACACACAAAAAAACCCAACATCACCCC
>NW_004797575.1:463305-464814 GCF_000002075.1 Aplysia californica | reverse complement strand
ACTTTAGAGAACACTTAGGCGCCTTCCTTCGTAATAATATGTCGTATGCCTCAGACAAGTCAAGGAGACGAAAGAGAAGAATGAACTCTTATCTTTTTTTTTAATTTCAGAGATTTTGAAGTCGTCGGATAAGCCATTCGCCGAGAACTAGATCTATTACAGTTACTGTACAGAGGTTCACAAGATTATTTGGTGTTTGTTTTGTTTGTTGTGAAGAGGTTGAGGCGTAGCCAGTCAAAACGGAACGTACAGTACATGCTTTTTAGTTTTAGTAAGAGTTTTACGGCACTTGCAGCACAATAAGGTCATATAAGTGTCGAAGAATATATGTGTTACAAGAGAGTAACATAAACAAAAAAGGAGGAGAAATAAGGACGATTATGATAGATGTTTTATCTAGAAAAGAAGGAGCAAACCACACCAGAGCACCCACCAACCACTCACAGTACCTGATTCAGCCCATGACTGGCCATGACTGGGAAATAAATAAAGTTGATCACCTAGCCCTTCACTCTCTGTTACTGTTTTTTTGGGGTTACAATTGTTTCTTCTGATGGCCATGATTTCCGCCAACACACGCAGAGTTCACGTGACGATGGTTAATTCACACGTTTTCTACCCACGTCTACACGACTAAGATCATTTTTTAGCTTTAGTTTTAGTAATTATTGTTTTACGCCACTTGCAACACAATAAGGTGATTGATTTTAATGCCGAGGAATAGAGGTGTTTCAAGAGGGTAACAAACACAAAATAGAAGGAGGGGGGATAAGGACGATAGATGTTCGATAGGAAAGAAGGAGAAAACCACACTAAGATAATTTTTGAGGCAATTGCTTAAGCATCGCTTCCTATTTTGATTCTGCTCACAAATTGATACAAAGCGATAAGGATGATACGGTACTTTGATAGATGTTTAACAGGAAAGAAGAAGAAACCACAACAGAGCACTTGCCTACCACCCATGTCACTACTTTTGATTCAGTGTGGTTTCCAGAGCACAAATTCATGATAAACCTAGAGAAGGCATGGCTCAGTAATTGAGGCATACATGTATACTGAATTCAATAGGTTAAACACACACACACACACACACACACACACACACACACACACACACACACACACACACACATACACACACACACGGGAGATTTTTATTTATCCCTGTTAAACCAAAGTTCCTGTAATAATAGAGGCTGTTATAAATGGACTGGACTGTACATACTACGCGGGTTGCTAAGTGCAGGGCAGGTAAAGAGGTGGTGTGATGCTGTTTCATCCTGGCAGTCACACAACAGAAAAAACAAATGGAAGAAAAGAAGAATTATCAGCTGCCAGAAGTGACACCCCCCAACCACCCACAGTTCTACGTGAGAAGCCGCAGGGGCAATACCTCACTCACTTTTTAGTAGAGTGACATTTTCAACTTAGCACCACTAGTGTTCGATAAACATTCTTCTTCTTCTTCTTCTTCTTCTTCTTCTTCTTCTTCTTCTTCTTCTTCTT
>NW_004797575.1:450778-463059 GCF_000002075.1 Aplysia californica | reverse complement strand
GTGTGTGTGTGTGTGTGTGTGAGAGTATGTGTGCGTGCTCTCTTGTCAGGCTACAGGTGTGTGTGTGTGTATGTGTGTATGTGTGTGCGTTTGTGTGTGTGTGTGTGTGTGTGTGTGTGCGTGCGTGTGCGTGTGTGTGTGTGTGTGTGTGTGTGTGTGTGTGTTACTGTATAGGATGTCTGTACATAGAATGGGTCGGTATGCATAAAACAATGTCACAGTGGTCCCTGTCAATTTAAAGAAAAAAATAATTCAGTAGTAAAGCGCCGAAGCCATCAGGGAGTGGTCCCTACTGAAGAGATCTTCATTATTATTTTCATTTGTTATCATCAAATCATCTCCACGTCTGAATGATGAAAATGTTGTTTAACCCTCTCCGTACACCCTGGGGTCATTTTGTACCCCTGGGGTTGTATTCTTCATATTTTAGATAACTTCTAGTACTGTGCGAAGATCTCTTTGAAACTTTCAATATTTCTTTAAAAAATCCTTTTGAAAGATTGCTATGCAAAGCGTACAGATCAGATTAACGAGACAATTTCCTCTTTGGAAAGTGGTGGCACAGTTCCCCACGTCGTATGAATACGATAGTAAAACACGACGTACGGATAGGATTAAACAGAGCGTAAAGAAAATTATAAACAATAGCTTGGAGTTTCGGGTGGCACCTGCATTTGATTGGTTCCTTTGTCCGCTTGTTTTATTGGGATTACGCCGTGGCCATCGGGAAGCGCGCGTTTTTATTGAAATTTGTAAAGATCTGTCACAAGATTTTGCTTGTCGGTCTTTCATGCTGTTGATGAAAGCCATCTTCAAATTGTTTGACGAAAGCGGCACAGCTATTCTATAATAATATGTGAGGCAGCGTGGTGGAATCAGGCTCTCGTCAATTTTTGGGCATGTAGAGTTATTGGTATCATCTTAAATGTGTTCACTTGTCCTTATTTGGATGAATAAAATATATATTTATCTTGAATACAAGTCGAGATATTTGTATGTATGTATTTATGTAGTATAGGGTTTTACGGCGCTCGCAACTGCTAAGGTCATATGAGCGCGCGAAACACAAGTTGTTTACTTTCGCAAAAGTTCACTCCACGACTGGTCAACTAATTGACTTTAAAATGCTAAAATGTTAGATATTTGCGAATGAAGGAGGTGGGGGTCACCAGTTTTCAGAGGTAAAATAAGTGAGAAAATGGCCGCCAAAGATTAGTTACTTCCTTAGCTTAAGAGTCCGTGGTAACCTTTTTGTGCCTTTAATCAACGTTTTTAAGAAAAATCGTCTTGGAAATGAGTTCTTTATTGGGCATGAAAGGTGTTGAGCCAAAAAACAAAAATTTGATAAAAATTCACAAACCAGCAGAAAAAAGCAAGTTTCTTCACTTTGATTATTTTGACGAGAGCCTGATTCCACCGCACTGTCTCACATATTATAACATCTGTAGTTGGGGAAGCATCAGAGCCTCGCCGCGCATTTTTGGAAAAGAAAAGTAACTAAGGCGCGCACTGTCAGAGCCTGGCACTTCTAACGACATTGATGTAATTTGATTGTCACTAGCATCCAACGGTTACATTCTCCGTGACAGAAATTGCTTGCTTGCTTGCTTGCTTGCCTACTCTCTCCCTATACCGTTATGTACATAAGGCGGAAAGCAGTCGAAGCCACCCTTGCCTGTTCCGGTTGGTTGGCGGGTGCTCTGGTGTGGTTTGCTTCTTCCTTCCTATCAAACATATATCGTCTTTATCTCCCCTTCTTCTTTTTTATGTTTGTTACTCACTTGTAGCACCTCTTAATCTTCTGGCGCTTATATGACCTTATGCAGTTGCGAGCGCCGTAAAATCTCTACTAAAACTAAAACTAATCCCTCCAGGCAGAGACGTGCATAATCCCTTTGGTGGTTGCCTCATACCCGATTGTGCCTCTGTAACTTCCCTTTGGTCTATCTCTTTTCCCTTTTCCCGTTGGTCTCCAATGCCTTGTCTGGTAGAGCAGTCTTGTCCTGGGTATTCTTAAGGCGTCCTACATATCTCCATCTCCTTTTTGTGCTCGTGTTGATATCTTTAATTCCTGCTCTTTCCAGAACCCCATTATTTGTAATAAATTAATTCCAATTTTATTAACAAAATTTTTCCTAAACATTTTGTTTGGAAGCTTTTAATTTTAATTAAACTGCTTTGTTTGTGTTTCATATATCTGAAACATGTACCGACCATATTGCGTACTATTTCCTTAAAATTAAGTATCACGAAATCTATTTTCCAGAAGAGTCAATTGACAAAGTGATTGAGGTGTGTTCGTGTCATATAACACCCTCTCAAACATTTTATTTTATTTTATTTTATTTATTAATTTATTTTTTGAAAACAAAAATCGACAGTTTTACGTTTTGCATTGACATGACATAAGGGTCTTTTTATCTTTCATCGAGCCATACATTTACGGTGAGCGTGCCAAAGATATGATTTTTTTTTCTAAAATGTTATTAACTCTTCACTCGTAAACATTATGCTGTAAAAGTTTCAATGGTATAGGATGAAACTTTTCAAGATCAGTGTTCTTCATAAAGTATGCCATGGGGGAAAACTCAATTTTGAGAAAACGCCAAAAACCCTCTGTGCACAAATTCAGCTTTCACTATTTACAAATATAGGGTCAATTGTTTTGGCCTAGGGTTTCCAATGATACTTTTCGATATGAATGGCTTGGAGATCAAAGAATGGCTGAGATCACAATGTTTCCTTCGACACCACATACGATTACTTTCGCTCTACGGAAGGGCTTGCGGCTACTTCTCCAATTTTCATTTTTTTTCTTGAGTGCTTACAAAGAGTAAAAAGACGCTTACTTTGTTGCCAGATTTTCAATTTTAATTCACAGTTTCTTGCAAAACAAACATCGAAAATCGATTCCTCATACAATTCCCTGCGGGATGGATCCAAAAAAGCTTTTTTTTTCTGGTATTATATCACTACGTCAGTAATTAATTTTTCTGGTGTCTTTCCTGTGGATTGCCTGAACGAAGACAACAACAAAGACAAACAAATATGATACTATGAATCTATGAAGATAATCCAATCAAATAGAAACACTATTATTTCCCTACTGTATAGAAGCAACGCAGAAGCTGACCACGCAATTCCAACAAGTTTAATCACAGCTATCTGGTTACTTTGTCGTAATCTTATGTGGTGTTTGATTGATTTGTGCTTGATTGGATGCAGCTGGGGAAAATAGTCGGTGGGGGAGGGAGTGTACACTAGAAAAAGGGAACCGGCTATTCTACATCTATCCACTTATTCAGCTCAGCTAGGCAAAAGTTTACGGAGCTCACAACTGCAAGAGGTCATATGAGTGCGGGACTCAAGTTGGTTGTGTTAATAATAATAATAAATGACATTTCTATAGCGCTCAACCCCGAATAAAGTACACAGGCTCTGAGCGCTTTACAATGCAGTAAAACATACAACAATAACATAAAACGTTGTGTTTTGACTAAAGAAAATTATTCCAAATATTCATCTTATTAATTTAAAAACAGAAACGACTTCAGCTGACATTTGAATGAATCAAAAGATTTGATCTCTCTCAAAGTACTTGGTAAAGCATTCCAGATCTTGGGGCCTTGGTATTCAAATGCCCTTTTATCCATTGTTTTAAGTTTCATAGATGGTAAAAGAAATTTCTTTTTGTCAGCTGATGACCTTAAACTGCGAGTTCGAAAGTACAGTTTCAACAGATTTGATAAATATGATGGTGCATTATCATTTAAACATTTGTGACATAGTGTGGCCAACTTGTACTCAATCCTTTTCTCAACAGGAAGAAATGCAAAGTTCGTAAAAGAGCTTTAGCAGAGTCTCGTTTTCTTTTCCGTAAAACTAAACGTGCAGCATTGTTTTGGAGAGTTTGTTCACATTAGTTCCCGCAGCACAGTCTGGTTATACTTTTTTTTGTCAGAATGGTTGAGATATGAAAAAATACATAGTAAAAAGAATACGTTTTAAAGCAGTCATTTACATTCTTAAAATAACACTACATGTATAACATATCATACATCTTGGGGAACCCGCTTCCCAGGTACATTTGCATTGGAACTCTTCTACTTGGTTTACTTCGTTGTTGTCGACTGTGATGCTTATTGGGTCTGGTATTTTTTGTTAATTTCCATCGTCTCAGATTCGCCTGTGTTGATCTTCATGCCGTGATCTCTGCAGCGTTTGTTCAGTTTGTTCTCATGTTTTTTTGAGGGTCTTCTCATTGTCACCAAGTATGCTCTGGCCGTCCGGAAAAAACCCAGTTTGGTGACTGTGTTGTCTTTCAGTTTAACGTCTGCTGCTATTTCGTCCGTGTATGTTATATATGTGGCACGACGCGATGAAGTTAGGCGCTCGTCAATTTTGGGGCATGTGGAGTTATTGTTATCATCTGAATACTTATTCAGTAGCCGTGCTTTCAATGAAAACCCCCCCAAAACAACCCCATCTATCGTAAATAGAAGTCTAGATATTTGCGATTGAAGGAGGTGGGGTCACCAGGTTTCAGTGGTAAAATTAGCGAGAAAATGGCTGCCAAAGTTTAGTAACTTCAATAGCTTGAGAGTCCTTGAAAACTTCTCCGATTTCGTTATTTTGGCGAGCGCCTGATTTCACTAAGCTGTCTCACATATAGTAGAGGGGATAGTGCCAAAGAGGTTATAATAGTACTAGAGGTTGCAGCTGTGACGTCACCCACGTAAACTCACCATGGCTGTGTGCGCCCAGTCAGCTCGCTTTGTCGCCATTTTTGAGAGGATTAGAAACAGCGTTGTCACGCTGCGCGTCCCTCACAACGCCTGGGTTTTTATAGACTTTGAATCTCTGTTCAGTTTTCTTTTTGTTTGCCGTTGTTGTTTAATAATAGAACGTATACGCATACACAATACCGCGCCTGCTGACCGATTGTGGGAAACATAAAAACACTTAAATGTGGGCTACATATGGACAGAAACATATAATAAGAGGTATTGTTTGTTTGTCTCTCGTGGGGTGGGGGAGGGGCGGAGGGAGATATGTTGAGTAATTGAGCTTGTTAAATGACAATTTCGTGCTTTAAAAATGGATTCCTTTTTTGTCATGTTGTCTACACTCTCCTTCCACTGATGAAAAGTTTAGGTCTTCATGGAGTATGAAGGGCTTTTATTTTATTTTATTATATTTTTTTAACCTTGCCCAAATCTATCATCTGTCGTTGTTTAATATCGGACACAAATGGTTATATACTGACAATATTTCAAAATGCAACACTTAGATAAATAGCCATTTTATCTTAAACGTTCACAATATTTTCTAAAATTGGTGTTGATTGGCAATGGTGTTTGGCTACACAACACCCCATCTTCCATGAACCCCCGTGCTGCTGTTGCGTATGCTGTTTGGCACCGGTTCCGCAAAAGAGACAGAATGTTACACTGGTCTTATTGGTGGGTAGTTACGCCTGGTTGGCTATTTTATATTCTCTCATCTCAACAATATTGATAGTCGTTCTTTTCCGTTCAACCAGCTTTGAATGTGTGCTAGAGTTGCAGCTAAAGCTTCTATAGCAGCTTCTCAGTTGGATTCCTGATGCAGTTTTTGGGACACCTGAATAGACATAAGGTTCTTGAACATCTAGCTCTCACTGGCAAAATTGAGAGCAAGCGAGGCAGGGGTAGGCCCAGAACAACATACTTAGGAAACCTAAATAAATGGGTAACAGGGAAAGATCAGGGAAACGTAGCTTTTTTGAGAGCGTCCGAGCAAAGGAATGAATGGAAAACCATGATCACCGATGTCTGTCGCAGATCTGGCACTGGATGATGATGATGATGATGATGATGATGATGATGATGATGATGATGATGATGATGATGATGATGTTGATGAGGATGAATAGCTGCATTAGTTAGTCTCAATTCCCGGTGATCTACATCGATTCCCTTCACTGCCCCAAGTAAATCAATTTTCCCATTAATTACAATTGATGTACCTACGTAAGCCCATACATATTTTTCAATTTCTCTCCAAAGTGGCTGGACTTTCTTTCAGTTATAAAAATGTTCTGTAAAATCAGGCTCATTACAATGGTTGCAATTTTTGAGATTGAAGAGTAGTATGTTAGTGGGATATATTATGTAGCACATTCCAATTTATCGTTCTCAAACGTGTTTCCTTAGCGTAACGGACTATGTGCCAATGTTTGTCCATTAATATCAACACCATGTTTTCTTTTCCAAATACCTATACACAGTGGTGGCTCGGCTTTACTTATTGCTAAAAGAAAACGTTTTCTCCATAGAGTACCTACAATTGCGTCCCTGAAATAAGAGTTGTCATCGTTGTCATTATTAAAATGTGAGGCACCGTGGTGGAATCAGGCTCTCGTCAAAATAATCAAAGTTAAAGAAACTTGCATTTTTCCACAGGTTTGTGAATTTTCATCAAATTTTTTTTGGCTCAACACTTTTCATGCCCATTAAAGAACTTATTTCTGTGTGGAATTTTCTGAAAAACGTTGATTAAAGGCACAAAAAATGTAAATTTTCAGTTGCCACGGACTCTTAAGCTAAGGAAATAACTAATCTTTGGCGGGCATTTTCTCACCAATTATATCTCTGAAAACGGGTGACCCCGACCTCCTTCATGTGCCAATATTTCGACTTGTACGGAAGACGAAATGATATTTCTTTCATTCAAATAAAGACAAGTGAAAAAGCTTAAAGATTATACCAATAACTCTACATGCCCCGAAATTGACGAGAGCCTGATTCCACCACGCTGCCTCACATATTTTCTTTTCCAAGTACCTATACACAGTGGTGGCTCAACTTTACTTATTGCTAAAAGAAAACTTTTTCTCCATAGAGTACCTACTATTGCGTCCCTGAAATAAAAGTTGTCATCGTTGTCATTATTAAAATACACATTCCACATTGCATTTGATCCCTAACTCTTGCCTTAATAAGAACAGGTTAGCATCCTGCTGGAATGTTGGGAGGATGGCAGTGATTTGAATCTCCAAAGGAGCGTTTAATTTTTTTAAAAAGTTTTTTTCAAAACGTTTTAATGACTCTCAACCCAAGTGGCTCGGTCCTGTTGGAGATGGACGTTAATATAATGTAGGTAGGTCCCTTTATTTCAATGACCTTATAGTGTAAAAGAGAACGTTTAACCTATACAAGGGGGCTCTCGTGGCCTAGAGGTTAAGGTGTTGGCCTCTCATTCAAAGGTCCCTGGTTCGAATCCGGGTAGCGACCGAAAAATTTTCTTCTCTAAAATTGTCCCCTTTCACCTCCTTTCCTGCTTTCTAGCAATGTTCTGTTGTCTGCTTTCATTTCCATTTTCTGCCCCCACCCCCTCACCTCCTTTGCCCCCTCCTCTGGGCTCCTGACTCTTTCTGCAGCTTTTCTACTGCTACTCCTTGGCTCCTCCTTACTGCTGTTTTTCTGCCATACCCCTGATCTTCTGGTAGGAAAGATCTACACCTAGCTTTCTCGGACGAGGGCGAAAAATCTCGGAGGGCCCGTGTGTAAGTTGCGCACGTTAAAGATCCCTTGGTGGTCTAAAATCGATAAGAGTAGGTTTCGGCCGCCACCCGGGCAAACATCAATATTTCCTACCACCTGAAAATATTAGGTGTGTCCCGCGCGCTCATTTGATATTATGCAGTTGCGAGCACCGTAAAACACTTTACAAAAAAAACCAACAAAAAAAAACCCTATACAATTTCCCAATATTTTCCTAGTTCTTAATCCACTCATTCGGTGTTTTTTGTTTGTTTTAAATCTAGTAACGTATTCGGTTAACCGGGTATTCTAATCGAGCTCTGATTAATTTTGTTTGTTTTAGTAGAGGTTTTACGGCGCTCGCAACTGCATAAGGCCATATGAGCTCCAGAAGATTAGAGGTGTTACAAGAGAGCAACAAACATTAAAAAGAAGAAGGGGAGATAAGGATGATAGACGTTTGATAGGAAAGAAGAAAAGCAAACCACACAAGAGCACCCGCCAACCGCCATGGAGCCGTGCTGCAAATTAATTCTGCAAAATTGGCGTGGATCGATAGCCTTGAGCAGAGACGAGAGACATCCTGGTCTGTTGAGCGGAAGTCAGTCAGTTCATCGCTCGCGGGGACACACCACAGAGCAGAACTCCGGTGTTCTGTGGGACACACAGAGCAGGGTCTTCACCTTCTCAGCTGGTTCGTTTCTTCAAATACTACATAAAATTATTATCATGTACTAGGATGGGAGCTCTTCTTTGCAGTTGTGGTAAATAACAATTTAAAGAAATAATTTTTCTTCTTCTTCTTCTTCTTCTTCTTCTTCTTCTTCTTCTTCTTCTTCTTCTTCTTCTTCTTCTTCTTCTTCTTCTTCTTCTTCTTCTTGACACCGATTGTTTATCCATGCATTTTTTGGCCTCGTTACATTTTTCATTATTTGCCCATTTAACGCGTTATACTTTCGCACATTCCATTTTGATTTTGTCTGCCGCCTCTCTTCCATTAGTTTGGATGTCCCAGTTGACTTATATTTTGGGGGGATATTTTCTTTCATAACTTTCTTTATTGAATTCTATATTTTTCCTCCATAATTCTTCAGGTTTAGTAATGTTTTTCAGAATTGAATTGTATTGACCCCCCCCCCCCCGGGCAGTGCCACTGACTGAAGTGTCTTTAGGCCATTCCCAAAGGGGGGACATTTCTCGTTCAATCATAGTAGAATTGTAAATGGGCTGATCCAACAATGTCATGCTCATAACTGTGCCTGAACTACAACAGGGAACTGCTGCTTTTTCTTTCCTAATCCTTACTATCGTCGTTTTCCTCTACTTCTTTTGTATGTTTGTCACTCTCTTGTGACCTGCTATTTCCGCGGTGCCTTGATAGTCGAAGCAGAGCTTGTGCTGTTGAAGCTAGAGAGGTGAACAGAGTAAGTCTGATTCCCTGTAAGGACTTCTCTGTTGACATCCACCCCTTGGCGCTCATAATATGACCTTATGCAGTTGCGAACGCCGTAAAACCTCTATTAAAACAAAAACAAACGAATTGCATTGTTTTCTCTTAATTCTTAATTTGTATTATTTAACAGATTTGATTCCAGTTTGGGTTGATGTTTCGACTCTTTAAGTAAGTTGTCTTTTTTCTCTAAGTTTCACGTGCGTCTTTCACATGACTTGCACATGGTCCCTATCACATTCCTGATGACAAATACCTGCATTCCAAATTGAAAGAAGTGAATTAGGGGAGGGGGGATACGCTCAAATTTTATACAGACTGAATAAGATGAAAAGTGGAAGGTATTTTAATGGACCAAAGGGATGCACAATACAAGGAAAAATACCTAAAACTGCCCCGGCAGGATGATGCGATTGCGCGGCCGCGTTTTTTCGCGTAATTCTGCAACACTTGCATAATTTTGGATTATCCGCATTTTTTCACGTTTTTTTCCTTTTTTCCCCACAAAACAATGAATTAACGGCTCGCCATGTGACTAAAGGGACGTAATCAACGTAATAACTCTCATTTAAGTGAAAAGTTGGTTATTTCCCTTGTTAGAAGATTTTGGTTATGGGTTGTGATTTTGTTCCTTGAGCATGTTCAATCAATCCATCAAAAGTTGTTGTTCTCACGTCTGCTGATATTTCAATAAATTTCATGTTTAACAGGTGTCCCTGGTTTTAGTAATGTGCCAGCATCAGAGGTCCAGATGTCCTTTTTAAAAAAATACTTTTTTCTTTCCTCTATAGATCTAGATCTACAGCTGAAAATTACAGAGATTATTATTTTAAAAAACAACTGATGTGTATTGTTTTCTTTTCCAAATACACAACAAATTACTGATACTGATATTTTCTGTTTTCAATTTTTCTGCACATAAAACATGAAAATCAGGAAACTTCGCGTTGAAAAAGTGTAAAACGTGTCACGAATGGTGTTACGGTAACTTGCATAATTTTGCTTTTTTGTGCATAATTTGGCCTTCTAAATTTGCATAATTCTACGGGGACAGCTAAAAGAACTTATCAAAGCTAAAAAAGGAGACAATTTAATTTTATATCGGGTACTTACTTATGGGAGAATTAATGAAAAACCTAAGACCCCAGATATCTCCTACTCTCTATAGCTTAGTTCATTATGACGTTACCCGGAATGTCACACTCACCCGAGCAGTAATAATGGGGAGATCACAGAAGCACAACAAGAATCGTATTTACTTTTTGTACACTGTTCATAGGCTTTTGATAAGGCTAGACATGGTGATGTATTTAGAATTTTGAAAGAGCTAGAATGAATCATTGATGGAAAAAATCTGTAAAAATAATGTGTATTTGAACTGAGATCAAAACGCTGCTAAAAAGTATGAGGCAGAGTATTGTGACCATAAGCAGATTAAAACAGGAGTTCCGCAAGGATCCATTTTGTGAAAAAAAAATGGTGAAATGGTATAGGTTTAACGCCTCTATCAACACTATTATGTTATTTAAGAGGCAGTACCTCCTAGTTTAATGTCCGTCTCCGATAGGACCGAGCCAAGTGGAAAGTTCGTGTAAAGTGCCTTTCCCAAGGACACAACGTCGGACCGAGCTGAGGCTCGAACCCCCGAACTCGCAATCTCACTATTACGAGTCCAGTAGCCATACCACTAGGCTACCGACGCCATCCATTTTGTCACCAGACTTTTAAAACGTAAACACACCGTGAAACAATCCGCAAAAATAGAATTAATAATAATATACAAAACAGTTAAGGTCTTTTTTTGTTTTTGTAAGAGTTTTATGGCGCTCGCAACAGCATAAGGTCACACGAGCGCGCGAAACACAAGTTGGTTGCATTCTCAACAGTTCACTGCACGGCTGGGCTCGGGTCAACGATCAGGTTTTAAAATGTTACAATGTAAAACATTTGAGGTAAATAAGTTCTTTGTTTTTAAAATAACTTCTAAATAACATTCACAATTTTATAGCAATTTCATTCACAATTTGCCGTAAAGGCCAATGGTCTTTATAAAATGTAGGTTCTGTTGAGATCAACGACGGGAAACAGATCAGCTGTAAACCGTTAAAAATCTGTAGAAACTATACACTTGGATTTTTTAAATTAGTATTTTCAAGAATAGAGAGCTAACAGGTGTTCACAAAAATAATTATTGAGAAAGTGGCCGCCAAAGATTAGTTATTCCCTTAGCTTAAGAGTCCGTGGTAACTGAAAATTTACCTTTTTTGTGCCTTTAATCAACGTTTCTCAGAAAAATCCGCACAGAAATGAATTTTTTAATGGGCATGAAAGGTGCTGAGCCAAAAAACAAAAATTTGATAAAAATTCACAAACCTGCGGAAAAATGCAAGTTTCTTCACTTTGATTATTTTGACGAGAGCCTGATTCCACAACAGGAATTTTTCCCGCACTATAATACTAAGTTTTCTGTTGAAGTTTTGATACATGGGATATATTTTGTTGGTGGTGTCTGGAGTGTGGATTTGTACGGATTTTTTGCAAACTTTAACCAGGACAGGTTAATACTAATGGAAGAGAGAAGGGAAACAACTTTAGGGACATGGTGGTAGGAAAACGTAATGAAGCAAAAGAAACATGGATAATATAACAGGAAAGAAACGAAACAAAGATAGCAAATACATGCATTCTAAAATAAAAGAAGTAAGTGGGCCAAAGGAATACCCAAATACAGGGTGCATAAGATCAAACGGTTCGTATATTTTAATGGATAGAAAGGGATGTTTTAAACAGATGGTCAGAATAAATAGATTAATTTTTCGTGTATATAAAACAAAAGAGAAAAACCGGTTTAAAAAAAAGAAAAGAAATGGACCAACCATACTGACAGCACACGTAGCCTATATGCTGTCATGAAAAACGTAAAACAAAGAAAGACCACAGGGCCAGATAATATCCCAGTAGAAATGATTGTCACACTAGAAATATTGGGCTCTGAAATGACCAAATAGGCTCAGGAATTCTATCTATGACATCGGTTTTATTCCGGAAGGTAAAATGATTGAGTCAGTTTTTATAGCTTTACCTAAAAGCGTGGCATCGGTGGCCTAGTGGTTAAGCTCTCGGACTCGCAACCGTAAGGTCGTGGGTTCGAATCCCGTCAGGGGCCCGACGTTGTGTCCTTGGGAAAGGCACTTTACACGAATTTTCCTCACTTCACCCAGGTGGGCATGGGTACCCGGCTATAAACAGCGAAAGATCTTGTCAGTTTGTTAGTGTTTGAGCGCTTAATCAGCTGCTTGCACTGTATG
>NW_004797575.1:444752-448645 GCF_000002075.1 Aplysia californica | reverse complement strand
TATACATAAACACACATTACAATACATAAACACACATTACTATACATTGACATTACTATACATAAACACACATTACAATACATAAACACACATTACTATACATAAACACACATTACAATACATAAACACACATTACTATACATAAACACACATTACAATACGTTAATATATTAATGTACATTACAAAACGTTATCACTTTTTAAAATACGTAAACACGCATTACAATACATTAACACACATTACAATACATTAACACACATTACAATACATTAACACACATTACAATACGTTGACATTACTATACATACACACACACATTACAATACATTAACACACATTACAATACATACACACATTACAATACATACACACACATTACAATACGTTGACATTACTATACATACACACACATTACAATACATAAACACACATTACAATACATACACACATTACAATACATACACACACATTGCAATACATACACACACATTACAATACGTTGACATTACAATACATTAACACACATTACAATACATACACACACATTACAATACGTTGACATTACAATACATACACACACATTCCAATACGTTGACATTACAATACATACACACACATTACAATACATTAACACACATTACAATACATACACACATTACAATACATACACACTAGTTTTGAACGAAGACAAAAAGAACAATACATTGCCATAAAGCATACTACAGCGTTCGTGGCAAAATTTGAATATATTAAACAGAAGCGAACATTGACGAGATATAAACAATTGACTATGTTGAGAAACATTTGGAAGCTCAAGACTGTTCTCTCAGTCTGCGCTCATTGTGTCATAGTTAGCGTCCTACTTCTCTGGCACTGCACTACCCCCGCAAATGGGTTGGACAATGTAGCTCTGGGAAAACCGGCAGAAAAAACAGAATATCCTTATACTTATAACGGATTATATCTCGCCCGTTTCGCGATCGATGGAAACAACGACACAAATGTGGACAACTGCTCTTTTTCAGGTTATATAATGAACAGACACCTCTGGTGGATGGTCGATCTTCTTCAGACATTTCTGGTCCACTCGGTCCAAATCACTAGTGCTAGTTATAATTTTGGACTATCTCCAGATGAAATCATCCTGAAGAATTCCTCAGTTTACGTGGCCGAGGGGAATCCCCAAAACGATCCCGAATTCCCGAACGAGAATAGTTTGGGAAAACTGTGTGTGCGCGTGGAGACGGAGATAGGGAGAAGGAAAACTGTGCTGCAGCCTTGTGTTAGTCCGGTCTCTGGCCGGTTTGTCACGGTCTATAGGAGCAAATGGGATCTGATCTTGTGTGAAGTCGAAGTGTTTGCCCAGGCGGTCAACGCGTCATCTTCTACCGTACAGTTTTCCATGGACATTTCCAAGGGACGAAAAAGTTTGCAGGCTCCCCCGCTATTCTCGAGGCAAGGTGTGAGAAGTTTGCTGGAGTGTGCCACAGTTTGTGTGGGGAAGAAGGGGGAGAGGGGAGAGGTGTGTAACAGCCTCCACTACCAGAGGAGCACACGTGACTGTGAGTGTCTGCAGCTGTCTGACCTCCACTCATACAAAGAAAAACAAGAACCAAACTCCCGATGGACACTGGCGACGCTCAACAATGGCGGCAACTAGAAACTTGGCGAGTTTGATGCCGAGCTTGTTCTTTGTAGACTAGTTTGTTTGTTTACTTGCTTCTGTGTTTGTTTGTTTGTTTGTTTACTTGCTTCTGTGTTTGTTTGTTTGTTTGTTTACTTGCTTCTGTGTTTGTTTGTTTGTTTGTTTGTTTACTTGCTTCTGTGTTTGTTTGTTTGTTTGTTTACTTGCTTCTGTGTTTGTTTGTTTGTTTGTTTACTTGCTTCTGTGTTTGTTTGTTTGTTTGTTTGTTTACTTGCTTCTGTGTTTGTTTGTTTGTTTGTTTACTTGCTTCTGTGTTTGTTTGTTTGTTTACTTGCTTCTGTGTTTGCTTGTTTTTATTTGAGTTAGTTAGCAAGACATTTACTGCACTTGTAACACAAATAGGTCATATTACTTTGGAAGATAATAGGTGTCATGAGAGAATAGCATACAATAAAAAAGAAGGAGGAGAGATAAGGACGATAGATGTTGGATAGGAAAGAAGGAACAAACCACACCAGAGCGCCCACCAACCACCCACCCACGATAGATGTTTGGTATGAAAGAAGGAACAAACCACACCAGAGCACCCACCAACCACCCACGATAGATGTTTGGTATGAAAGAAGGAACAAACCACACCAGAGCACCCACCAACCACCCACGATAGATGTTTGATATGAAAGAAGGAACAAACCACACCAGAGCACCCGCCGAGCACACGGACACAGAATTCTCCCCTGTGGTTGGTTTTTATTTGTTTTAATAAGGTTTTACGGCGCTCGCAACTGCATACGGTCATATGAGCGCCAAGGGGTGGATATCAACAGAGAAGTCCTTACTTACAGGGAATCAGACTTACTCTGCTCACCTCTCTAGTCTCAACAGCACACAATCTGCTTCAACTATCAAGGCACTCCGGAAATAGCGGATCACAAGAGTATGACAAACATATATAAAGAAGTAGAGGAAAAATGACGACAGTAAGGATTAGGAAAGAAAAAGCAGCAGTTCCTTGTTGAAGTTCAGGCACAGTTATGAGCTTGACATTGATGAATCAGCCCTTTTACAATTCTACTGTGAAATAAGAAATGATGTCCCCTCTTTGGGAATGGCATAAAGACACTTCAGTCAGTAGCACCGCCCCGGGGGTGGGGGTGGTTTGAACAAAGAGAATAACAACAAATAAATAGATAGAGCTAGTGTCTCCACCAAGTGGAATCAGACGCCCGTCAATTTTTGGGCATGTGGAGTAGGGCTGGGCAATGAGTCGCTTTAACAAAATCCGGATAATAGAAGTAGTAGAATTGTAGAAGTGTAGAATTCTGTGGCGCAGATCGACTGCTGTTCATCAGCAGTTCGGGTTCGTTCAGTACGGAGTTTTAGTTTTTAAAAATTTTAATGACCTCTCGCCTTTCATTCTAAAGTCAAATTAAACGAAGAAAACAATCACCCTTTCCTCAGGAAGAGGTTTTTTGTCTTGTTGATGTGTTGAGCTTCATGTACTCGTACTTTGAAAGAAATACAGTAGTAGTTTTTGTTAGTGCTTTTAAAAAAAAATCCGTTGTTGTTTTTTTCAACTTTTTCTCTTCCTATAACTGATCACTGTTTACAACATTTGGATAAAAATAGTTTGTCTTCTTGCAAAATTAAACATTCTTTGAGAATATAATATTATGGCTTACGATTATTCTTGTTTCCGTGACAACGGTATGTGGTAATCATGTTATTGTACTAGGTTGTAAAGACCATATTGTTATGTGAGGCAGCGTGGTGGAATCAGGCTCTCATCAATTTTTGGGCATGTAGAGTTTTAGGTATCATCTTAAAACTTGTTCACTTGTTATTATTTGGATGAAAAAAATATCCTTCTATCTTGAATACAAGTCGAAATATTTGTGAAAGAAGGAGGTAGGGGTCACCTGTTTTCCGAGGTAGAATTAGAGAGAAAATGGCCGCCAAATATTAGTTATTTCCTTAGCTTTAGAGTCTGTTAAGACTGAAAATTTACATTTTTTTGTGCCTTTCACGAACGTTTTTCAGAAAATTCTACACTGAAATGAGTTCTTTAATGGGCATGAAAGGTGTTGAGCCAAAAAACAAAAATTTTATAAAAATTCACAAACCTTCGGAAAAATGCAAGTTTTCTCATTTTGATTATTTTGACGAGGGCCTGATTTCATCACGTTGCCTCACATATTTCTAATTTTTTGCTCTTACGCCTCTGTCGACACAAGTTAGATACTTTAG
>NW_004797575.1:428834-443926 GCF_000002075.1 Aplysia californica | reverse complement strand
CCCCCCCCTTTAGGAATGGCCTAAAGACACTTCAGTCAGTGGCACTGCCCCGGGGGGTATCAGTGTGGTTTCCAGAGCACAAAACATGATAAACATAGAGAAGGCATGGCTCAGTAATTGAGGAATACATGTATACTGAATTCAATAGGTTAAACTCACAAACACACACACACACACACACACAAACCAAAAAAAAAACACCAAAAGAAAATGATTTTCAAAATTTATTTTGAAAAAGATACTGTAAAATTTTGTTCACAACATAGTAAAATCAGTAAACATTAAACGGCACTCGCTTTTCAATAAAAAGTTCCCATTAAGAAAAACATGGGAGGAATGTATGTAATCAATGCTCACAACCTCATTAGATATGGACAAATTAACATAGTGTATGATTATGTATGTACATGAATCAGCCACAACAGAACGTATTTTGTTTTAGTAAGAGTTTTACGGCACTTGTAATACAATAAGGTCATATAAGTGTCGAAGATTGGAGGTGTTACAAAAAAGTAACAAACATAATAAAAAGAAGGAGGAGAGATCAGGACGACAGATGTTTGATTGGGAAGAAGGAGCAAACCACACCAGAGCACCCGCCAACCACCCACCAACAGAACATATGATTTCTGTTCACACAAGCAGATTTTCAACATAACTATTGGCAGGACATAGGCACTCGTAAAAAAACCAAAGGACATTCCATTGCATAATGTCACTTTCCGATTTTAATTTTGTATTTGCCAAATTAAGTCAGAGATGCTCACGCGTGTTATTTCCCCATTCGACAGACAGAACATACCTCCTGGTGAGTAGCAGAAGTTCTATTTGTTATCCCAAGACCCGTAAACAGGCAAATGAACATTACCAAAACAGACAAATGTTGAAGAAGCACAGTACAGACACGTCTTCAACAAAAGACTTTTGAACTCATAGATAGTATATTCTCTATAATAAGTGGCAATATCCAAGTGATCAATGGACAAAGGATTTTATGAAACTGTCCCCTCTTTTCATTATTCAGGGATGCCGCTCAACTTTTAAAAAAATAGCTGAAAATCCATGCGACATGGTCTCCCTAACATTATAATATGAATATCAATTTGAAACCCAAAGGGTGTACATAGAGAGAAATGACAAACTATAGATTCTATCTCGATCTCAATAACGGAATAGCGGATCAGGATCAAAATACAGGAAATACCGAAAAAAAGCGGAAAGGTGGCATCCCTGATTATTGTCTCCTAAAAGAATGCATAGATGATATGGGGCCCCAGTGGTCCAATGGCAAGTCAGCTCAGACTCACAAACAAGGTTATAGGGGGTGTCCACTGCCCACTAGCTCGATTGGGTCGGGTCGGGTTGGGTCGATTTCATAGTCGGGGCTAGCCAAATTGAGGGCGCAAAGCGGCCATCATGGCACAAACCGATCGACTCGGTCGGTGACCTGCTAAAACAAACGTGTTTGTTTTCCGGCCTGCAAGTCGCGCGATTGGGTGGTTTGCAGCCAATCACAATAAGGCTGAGTCATGTGTCCATGTTGACACTTAAATATACGGTGGCGCCCTCTTTGAAAACAGAGTTACCCTACTTGCGTGAAAAACAACAAAAGCGAAACTAACAAACTGTGCTATTCCTATTCTTCTTCTGGAAAAACGAAAGAGAGCTTCAAAACAAAGACTGCAACGCCATCTGAACAAATGGGCGAACTTCTGCGGACAATTGCTTTTGCCGAGTGAACTTTCTTGTTATGAACGATCTTTGATAATAGAAAGTTATCGATGTAACCCATGTTTATGGGAATCCAGGCTGCCGCAGCACTGCAACAGGGAACAGTAGAAAGGAGCCCTGGAAGCCATTGAGGTAAAACGTTTTTCTACTTTTACTTCCAGGTCGTCGGTTACAATTGCGGCGGGGTTGTAATGTGCACTGAAACCACAAGAAAACGACCTGACCCTGTCGCGCTAATGGGCCCCCTATTTAGAAATGTCAGTGACACAATTATGCTTTATGTGAGTGGTCACCAGGATATGTCGTAGAGCAAGACAAGATAACCCTGGCTTAAAAACAGGGCACACCCTCTGTGGCTGAGAAGGTACCAGCCAGTTTGAGAGTGTCTGGGTGCAGGGGATGGACCGAGCAGAATGCCTGACTTGCTTTCTGGCCGTGAAACCTCTTAGTAAAGGCACAACGACCCAGGACGTGACGATCCAATGGCTTTTCCACTTGGCCAGTACCTCATGAAAGAGTCGAAAACCTTAGCCAGTAGCCATTGGTGGCGGGGAATGGGCAACGTGAACCCTACCGGAATTACACGGTCACAGGGCAGTTAGGTCTTTCTAGTCTCATGAAAACTCCTAGTACCCTCCTATCCTCAACATGAATGGCCTCTTCTCAGGGTGGGCAGACAGTCCACAGACACCCCAGTCCACAATAAAAACAGGGTGCTGCACTGTGAAGATCAGCAGTGGCATGTTCATTAAAAAAACCAAGATGTTATCTGTATTAGTGTGATGTTGTGTATTACAATGCCACATTGATCAATTACTGTTTCATGTATCACACACGATATTGTATCAGACCTGCCATTCTATGAAACCTCAAAATCAGGATCTCATGGAGAAAAAAATCGGGATTTGGTGAAAAAAATCGGGATCAACAGCAAATCACCAAGGTGACTGCCAAAGCTGACTTAAATTTTTTCCAGGGGTGTCCATAAATTCCCTGGCCTATATGCCCTCTGTATGTTTTTATTTGCGCGCGCGCGCGTGTGTGTGTGTGTGTGTGTGTGTGTGTGTGCGCGTGAGTAATAATTATTTTTTGTAAATCCTGAAGCATCGCGTCAAGAACTAGTCCAAGTGTCTACCCCCCCCCCCCCCCCGCCCCTACCAATAAGTCCCGAAATACCTGAACTTAAGTTGACCCCGTCAACGGACGGTCCCCGACACGCAGGGCTCACACGGCGATGATATGTCACGTGACGCGAATGTGCGATTGAAACAATACTAACGGGTTCGACCGACTAACTGGTTCAGGCTACTGCACGTTCACACAAAACACTCGGATGAGCGACAGTCGTTCTACTTCAAGGATAACGACGGCGGCCGACCGACCAAATGTACCAACAAATCTCTTATCCCTCATGTGTTCAGACTAAAGCAAAGGCAACGGCGTATGTTAGTCTTGTCAGCGCAGTTCCAAGTTCCATGTAGTTGTGTAAAGGTTAGAAAGACTGTCCCTTGTCCAAGTGTTCCAAGTTCCATGTAGTTGTGTAAAGGTTAGAAAGACTGTCCCTTGTCCAAGTGTTCCAAGTTCCATGTAGTTGTGTAAAGGTTAGAAAGACTGTCCCTTGTCCGAGTGTTCCAAGTTCCATGTAGTTGTGTAAAGGTTAGAAAGACTGTCCCTTGTCCGAGTGTTCCAAGTTCCATGTAGTTGTGTAAAGGTTAGAAAGACTGTCCCTTGTCCGAGTGTTCCAAGTTCCATGTAGTTGTGTAAAGGTTAGAAAGACTGTCCCTTGTCCGAGTGTTCCAAGTTCCATGTAGTTGTGTAAAGGTTAGAAAGACTGTCCCTTGTCCGAGTGTTCCAAGTTCCATGTAGTTGTGTAAAGGTTAGAAAGACTGTCCCTTGTCCGAGTGTTTGGTGTGAACGCGCAGTTACCAGACCGACCTCGGACAAGGCTTGTTTGGAAAAGTAACAGTAACAGCGGAACTACGAATATAATCGATTATTAAATGTCCCAAATAGAAACAGTTACCAGGCTATCATCGGAGAATTCTGAGTGCGGGAAAAGATCACACACAACTTGTGGAGAGTCAACTACTAAATGCGGCATCGATATTTCGGGAAATAGTGCTCCGAGTTCCTACTGACAAAAGGTTCGACGGGTGCTTCCCGCGATAAAGGAGAAGGCAGATGAAGTTTCTAGAAAAACCCGGCACAACAGCAGACTGGGACAAAAAATCGGGATACACGCGATTGAAATCGGGAAAATCGGGAGGATTGAGATTTGGGGCAAAAAATCGGGATATCCCGACTAAATCGGGATGAGTGGCAGGTCTGATTGTAATCTAAAATTTCACCACTTTGATTAATAAAAATAAAAGTGGTAGTTTATTTTATGTACAATGACAAAACCTTCTTTTTCAGCACTACTTACCAAACACACATAGATCTAATTCTAACAACCAATTTTTCTCAAACACACAACCATATCAAGCATTTCACTCCTCTTCCGGAGCACAGCATCTCCTGTTTTAAAAAATCATGCACACCATTTCTATTTTCACTTCCCTTTTACTATTCCATCTAGCCCCGCACCACATCACGACCTCAGCGCTTTCTTGTCCTATCTCCATTTTTCATAACAGTGAAAACAGTTTATAACAAAGAGTGAGCTTAAGAAGAAGCCACATTTTCAATGTAAAAAAAAAAAAAAAGGAGATAGGACAAGAAGGCACTGAGATCGCGATATACTCCTTATCTACGCTTTTCTAAGGAGTGCAAATGAAAAACATGCTTTTAAACTCAAAAGTCATGCTTCTAACACCTTTGCTACTTCGCTGGATGCAGTCTTACGTCACATTTAACCTTTGACTATTTTGCAAATGACAGTGTTGGGTGTTATACCTAAGTAATTCTGGCGCTGTCAAAAAAAGAAATTAAAAAAATTGCCAAACTGATCTCCCAGTACGGCAGCAAAATAATATTTCTGCCGTCCAGTTGAGTTTTACGGGTCTGCTTTCATAAATAAAAGAGATTATGACATTTTAGACGTGATTGTACAAGATGAGAAGAAAATCACTTGTCCTTCCCACTTTGAAGGGGCATTAGTACCAGTACACTTTACAGTCTCATTAAAAAATCACTTGTCCTTCCCACTTTGAAGGGGCATTAGTACCAGTACACTTTACAGTCTCATTAAAAAATCACAACGATTTCATTGCTTGGTTGCGGGTGTCCTTTTCACATATTATAAACATTTAGTTCATGGAAATTCAGACCCATGGCTCCTCATGTAGTACGGTAAGGCAATTATTCATAACACCCACCATGCCAACTCTACTGAAACTGACAACTTGTAGATACTTCATGGGCTGATGATGTTCTTAAAAAAAGAACCAAAGAAACATGTTCATCTGGACGTAAAGAAACTTACAAACTTTTCTACATTCAGATAAAAATGAACACATACACACTACATTCAGAAAAAAACCCCAAACCATGCACGCATTCAGTTTACAATGTGAAATGGTACAATAATGGACTTATGAACAGGTTTTATACAATGAAGTGTACACGATATGCATCAGTGAACAAAAACAACTTTAGCAACGAACAATAAAGTAGCACAGAATTGACAAATTGACATTACACAGACAGAAATATGGCATAAATCACACACAATCTGCTGTCCTTGTCACCTGTTCAAATTCACAATTTCACGACACCACTCAAGTGAGAACCCTTCAAATACACACAACAATCTGCTACAGCAAATCTTTAAATATGGTGTAACCAAGAAAGTTCTGAGCAAATACACACAACAATCTGCTACAGCAAATCTT
Source organism: Aplysia californica (assembly GCF_000002075.1). Taxonomy (NCBI): domain Eukaryota; kingdom Metazoa; phylum Mollusca; class Gastropoda; order Aplysiida; family Aplysiidae; genus Aplysia; species Aplysia californica. The sequence goes on along the minus strand of NW_004797575.1, from coordinate 438,362 downwards.
AACCCTTCCAGCCCCAGCCATTTTTGTGCACTCCCTAACCCCAGTCCCAGCCAATACAGCAGTATTTCAGAAAAAGAGGCATGCATTCTAAAAGTGATGTAGTATCTTTGTAATGAGGTTTAGATAATAACATCAAACAATGTTTAAAGGTAAATGAACAAATATTATGAAAATTAAAGTTTAAATAGGTTCGTTAATTTTTTTAAAAGCACAAATTCAGTACCCCCTGAAACTGAGAATATACGCTCTTGGGATGGTGGGAGGTACAAGCGCTGCTGAAAATATACGCGCTTGGGGCTGGAAGGGTTAATGTGGTACAACCAAGAAAGTTCTGAGCAAATTCAGATTCCCAGGTTCTCTGTAAAACATTTTCTATTTTAAGACCACCAACTGCAAATGGTCAAAATTCAAAAGTGTACATTCATGATCTACTTGCCCTGGATAAGTCAAACGAAACAAATTAGAACCTTGCTCTGGCTTTTCATTTTAATCTTACGTTTCAACATAGCTCTACCTGACCAAAAACGCGGTTAGTCTTGAAATCTCTCAGCTAGCGAATTCACATTGATTCACTGTCTGAGTCCCCTCAGAGTGTGACAGCATTGCAGCCAGTTAGGCACACACAGCTGGACGACTAGAGCAAAACAGGATAAAGTAGCTTCGCAGAGGACAGAATAATATGTGTCACATCGTGATGAAATCAGGCGCTCGTCAAAATAACGAAATCAGAGAAATCATCATTTTTTTTTTTGGCCCAAGGGCAATTTTTTTCTAATTTTCTTTTTTGAGCTCAACACCTTTTTTATCCATTTAAAAACACATTTTTGTGTGGATTTTTACAGAAAAGCATTGATTAAAGGCACAAAAGATGTAAATTTTCAGTTTCCAAGAACTCTAAGGCTACGGAAGTTACCAATCTTTGGCGGCCATTTTTTTTAGCTAATTTTACCTCTGAAACCAGGCAACCCCACCTCCTACAATCGCAAATATCTCGACTTCTATTAAAGACAGATGGTTACTTTTCTCACTGAAAGCAAGACAACTGAACAAGCTTTAAGATGATACCAATAACTCCACATGCCCAAATATTGACGAGCGCCAGCTTCCACAGCGTCGAGATATATATGTGTCACATCGTGGTGGAATCAGGCGCTCATCAAACTTTTGGCATATATGGGGTTGTTGGTATCATTTTAAAGCCTGTTCGTTTGCCTTCCTTTAGGTGAAAAAAAATATCTACGTATCTTGAACAGAAGTCAAGGTATTTGTGATAGAAGGAGGACAGGGTCGTCTCGTTTCAGAGGTAAAATTAGCGGGAAAAAGTCCGCCAAAGTTTGGTAACTCCTATACCTTGAGAGTCCTTGAAAACTGGACATTTACATATTTTGTGCCTTTAATCTATTTTTTCCAGTAAAATTCACTTGGAAATGTGTTTTCATATGGGCATAAAAACAGTTTAGCCAAAAAAAACAAACTGGATAAAAATAGACAAAGTGGCACTGATTTCACCACGCTGCCTCACATATCCTGCCTCGCACAGCAAGGCACAGAATCTCCGAAATGCTAAAAATAACTTTTACGGCCAGACCCTATGTTGAAGAGAAGATAAAGCAGACCAGACTCTTTGCATGTTAGACAGAGACTGTCAAAGGCCTCAATGTTCTTGGGACTGCCATGTCAGCAAAACAGTCTCTGGTCCTTACACATAATAAGCAATTTAGACATGATCAAAAGGAAAATATTGCAATACCCTAATTGGTGTAGCAGGACATTTGCAAAATTATATTCTCTAATTGGGTACAGGCAGTGTACAATGTAGGTGTTTTTACACTCTCACCAACACAATTTAGATAATTTAGGATGTCTGCTTCCGACCCTGACTATCAGGGTCAACCTGGGCCGAGAGGGATGCAATATCCCATCAGGAAGACCGAGATACTCAATAAAAATTTCTCCCCACTCCAGAATCAAACTCGAGTCTCCTGCCTGCGACAGCAAAGTGTCTAACTGCTACACCACAGACACTGTTTCAATAATCGTGGACAAACAACAAACAGTGCAGTCTCTCTATAACTACATCGTCGGGACCAGATAAAAATGTCGTAGTAGAAAGTTGTTGTTATAGAGAGGGAACCAAAAATATTACTAATGACATATAAAAGGAACAATCTGGACCTGGGCACCATGTCGCTACACAGAGGATGTTGTTATATCAAAGGTCGTTATAGAGAGGCTGCACTGTACTTTTAGCAGCACTCCCTTTAACCAAAAGGCAGCAATTTCTCTCTTGTGAAACAGAACTTCTGACAACTGAAAAAACCCGTCAGCCCTACCACCAAAGTTTAGCAATGACAGACCCACATAAAGACAAGAACAGCTAACTGAACAAAACTATCTGCTCTACCACCAGAGTTTAGCAATGACAGACCCACATAAAGACAAGAACAGCGGAAGTAGCCACCCAGCTCTCAAGCCTTGACCTTTGTTGCATCCGGCGGTGTCGCACACACACAGCGTGACGTACGTGGTGCTACTCACGCCTCGAATCAGCGTACGACACTCCCGGAAATCTGCAACTTTTTCATCTCCTTGAGACGTATCTGTTAGGAAAAAAAAAGAAAAAAAAGGAAACAGAATGAAGGACAGAAATATAAGATAGGATATTATGTTTAAAGCACATTTTCACGGGAAAACATTCAGTGAATAGGGAGGCTACAAGGTACAGCTGGTATCACAGAGAGTTGGTAAAGCAAACATTTTCCTCGCCACTATTCAGCACCACACTTCAGTTAAAAAAACCCGAAAAACAACATCAACAGCAAAACAATATTAGAACTGAGAAATTTCCAAACCAGTCTTCCTTTCTCTTTCTTGTAATTACAAAAAAATACTTTTTAGTATTAAAATTATGGATTTCTACTTCCCCGTGGAAGATTTGAACAAAAGAAACAAACTAAAAGCAATCAGAGAAAAATTTAAACAAACGATACAAATTTTTTAAAAAGCTGAGAAAAATTTGATCAAAAGATACAAATTTAAAAGAAGCAGAGAAAGATTTGAACAAATGATACAAACTTTAAAAATAGGAGAAAGATTCAAACAAAAGATACAAACTGAAAAGAAAAAGGAGAAAAACTTATACAAACAATACAAATTTTTAAAAAATCTTGCGAGACAAGATGACTTGATTATAGACAGTGTTGAGAAGAAGACCATACTCACCTATTTAAAACATATTTTTTTAGTAGAGGTTTTACGGCACTCGCAACTGCATAAGGTCATAGAGCGCCAGAAGATTAGAGGTGTTACAAGAGAGTAACAAACATAAAAAAGAAGAAGGGGAGATAAGGGCGATAGATGTTTGATAAGAAAGAAGGAGCAAACCACACCAGAGCACCCGCCAACCACCCACATACTCACCTCTGTACATGAGCAGTTTTTCTCTAAACGTTGAACGAGAGAGGCACTGGCGCGTGGCTTCACCATGGCCTGGAAAGAAACAGATCACAGATGTTTCCTTTAAAGCACTAACCAAAAGGCAGCAATATCTCTCTTGTGAAACAGAACTTCTGACAACTGAACAAACCCGTCAGCCCTACCACCAGAGTTTAGCAATGACAGACCCACATAAAGATAAGAACAGCGAACTGAACAAACCCGTCAGCCCTACCACCAGAGTTTAGCGTGGCTTCACCACGGCCTGGAAAGAAACAGATCACAGATGTTTCCTTTAAAGCATTAACTTCTAAAATAAATTTTTGAAATAGCATCAGATCTTAACTCTTTATCTCCGGCAAGCCCCTCCCAGTGGCTCGCGGTCGGAACTGTTGTATCAGTGAGCTGCTGACAGCGGCTCAGGCACATTCCTTAAGGACGACTTCAAATTCAAATTATTTTTCGGCAATTGTAATGGGTACCTGACTTCGAGTTGGGGAAGTAAAGGCGGCGGGGAAAGGAACTGGCCACCCTACCACAATATATTACGCCGAAGGCCCAGGAAGTTGTCTCACTAACAAGGCAATCCCCAATGTCCGGATCGGATGCGGGAACAACTTTGCTTTTATTGAAATGATGCATTTGACCCTAATTTGATATAGCAAAAATTATGGTGTAGAAGATTTTAAAATTAGCTCTTTCATGCCTTAAATCCAATATTATCGATATAGTTACAGCCCGTAGCTAATAATTTTCATAATTAACAAACAAAAATGAACAAGTTTGCTGCTTGTAGGAAGTACATATGGCGTGCAGCTCCAGTAGAAGAAGTCCTCACATCAATAGCCAGATTCTTTCTTGTGGTAGTATAATTCCTCATCTTTAAGGTTTGGAATATTCTAAAGTGGGCGTAAAATCGTCGAAACACTCTGTGCTTAGTTGTACTATACTGCCACTAGCAGAAAAAGTTTAGCTAACCAACATGCAGGAATAATAATCCTGTTTTAGTCCCACTGAGGGTTCTCTTTTGCCCCCACATTAAGGGTTCAGTTAATGACTAACCCAGCATTGACTCAGTAACTAACCAACGACTGTCCTTCATTTCATCATTTACGTAACTCCAGAAGTGAGCAATCAGGCCAGTAGTACTTTATCTGACCCACCCACAGAAAAGCAAAATGAACAAATAGAGGTTAGGCTATTGGACTCGTAATCGTGAGGTTGAGGGGGTTCGGCGGTTTGAGCCGCGGGCCCGACGCTGTGTCCTTGGGAAAGGCACTTTACACGAATCATCCTCACTTCACCCATGTGGGAATGGGTACCCAGCCAGAGACAGCGAAAGATCTTGTCAGTATGTTAGTGTTTTAGCGCCTATAAATGGCTGCTTGCACTGTATGCTTCCCAGGAAATTGAGTTTGTTTCATAATGCTCTCAGGTCTGCTGGGGTAATAGTATAGATTGTGAAGCGTATAGAGCTTGCTGTTGAACGGGCATTTGCGCTATACAAATGCTATCTATTATCTATTATTATTATATGTAATTATTATTTGTTCTGAGAAAAGACCGAAAGAGCCCTACCTTCCAGCCTAGCTCAGCCTCAACCATCCCCTGCCCCCACTGCAACAGACATTTCCGAGCGAAGATCGGCCTGATCAGCCATCTCCGCACACACCCGACCCCTCCAGTGATGTGAAGTCAAGGTCATCTTCGCCAGCAAAGGACGAACATCATTATTATTTGTTCCTAAAAATCTCTGCACTTACCCTGTAGCCACTCTTTTGTGCAGACAAAACACCCGTCTCTCGTCGTGACCCCGATATCAGAGTTATCGAAGTACTCTTTCTTGCAGCCCTGGCACTCGTAACAGCGGATACCGTTGGGGTCGAAGTCAAAGGTCGGGTCTTGTCCAGGCTTGAAGTCACCAGGGATGACCTCTTGTTCGGACCAATCAACCTGTAGCTCGTTCAGAGTGCCATCATTCCAGCCTGGGTGATAATAATAATAATAATAATGAAGATCATTTCTATAGCGCCCACTCCCGTGTAGACACAGCTCTAGGCGCTTTACATAAATGCATGTAAGAAAAATATTCATGCACGCGACACACACACACTCACACTCATATACACACACACATATACACATACACACACACAAACACACGCATACACACTCACGAACACATAACACGCACACATATGCACACACATGTATGCCAAACACACACACACACACACACACAAGTATTACACGGGACAGCATTACCGATCCATGCTCCAATAGCTAGTGCAGTTATAAGCAGAATTTCTTCTTTGACTAAACAGGTATCACTATCAAATACCACAAGGCTCATATATAGTAAAAACCCTCGCCATCAAAGGCAAAAGCATTTTGGGGAAAATCCACAGAAACTGTGTGGAAAACATCGCTGATCGGCGAAATGTGACAGCAAAGTCTTAATCATTCAGAGTCAGGGCCTCTCTACTGTAACTTGCGCTAGAAAAATGTATCATTAATGGCAAGGAAACTGAAACTATAGGAAAAAAAAAAAAAAGGGTAGTTATGCGCTAGAAAAATTTATCATTAATGGCAAGGAAACTATAGAACCCCCCCCCCCAAAAAAAAACCCGGGGTAGTTAAGTTCACTTATTGTCGCAAAGAAAAGAACATTTGTTGGATCCGTCTTGTGCGCCTACCTTCAAACAAGAGTTACTAAAAAGCAACCTAATCTTATCAATATGTACATCAGTTGCTGCTAAAAAAAAATAACTGAACAAAGCAGATACTTTAACTGATATTTTACAGTTTTCCGTTATTGGGAAATGTACCCAGCACAACGTGCCTACATAAACAAATTCGATGGCAACAAGGCTAGAGGGCGACAGAGAAAGACCTGGATAGATGGAGTCAGGGAAACATTAACCACCCACGACATCCCCCTGACCCAAGCTCTCCGGCTGGCGACAGAGAGACGTCTCTTCTTCCCGCGACACCCAAAAGGGTATAAGTGGCGGATAAAAGTAAAAGTAAAGGAAGTGTCTACATACTCCCCGATTGGGGTCTACGTAGTCATGGTGTCTAGGTGGACCCCAAAAATGTTGGATTGTGATTGGCTCGCTGAACGAGCGGTAGTTTACATTGGTTACAATGCAAGGCAGCTAGGCCTCTTACTGATCATCTCGGGTAGTATGTCTATTTTGTGATACTATAATTAATTTATTTTAGCCAAGAGAGAGAGAGAGAGAGAGAGAGAGAGTATTTATTGAATAAACGTATCTAGATCTAGATCTAGATCTAGTAGTGGCCTGGTGGGCGAATGACCGAAGAGCAACTCTTGACTACTTGCCTGTGATTTGGCGGAACACACTAGGCCTATCATGCAACTTGATTCATACATGGGGACTGGACGAGAAGGCCAGATAGAGTGGCCTTCTCGGAACTGGATCTAGTCGATTTCAGGGGGCGGCCATTTTGACAAAATGCTAACGAAAGGCTTATGCTCTTTTACAACCAATCACAATCCAACATTTTTGGGGTCCACCTAGACACCATGACTACGTAGACCCCAATCGGGGAGTACGTAGACACTTCCAAAAGTAAAAGGGAAGCGTACAAATCTCATACCCCCAATATATCCGTTCTGATGGAATTCCGAACCAGCGTTTCTACGAGGATACTGACGAAGGTTCAAAGCAAAGCCACCCATGCTCTCCGCTTTAGGATCGGAATTGAACTGGATGGTGATGTAGTTCTGTGTGGACGTGAACGACGTTCGGGAGGGCAGAGACGTTCCACAGAACCCTTGCCAAGGAATTGAGGGAAAAAGTCGTGCATTGTCTGCGCGGTAACCTGTAATGACAACCAGAAAGACATGATATTAGGTATGATTGTTGTATTGTGAATAGAGCATGCTGTAGGGCTTGAATATGTGATATTTAAATGAAATCATTATCATGACTATATATAAGGAATTGACGGAAAAGTCGTGCATTGTCTGTGCGGTAACCTGTAATGACAACCAAAAAGATACGATATTAGACATGATTGTTGTATTGTGAATAGAGCATGCTGTACGGATTAAATATGTGATATATATATAAAAGCAATCATTATCATTTTATTATATATATAGGGAATTGATGGAAAAGTCATGCTTTATCTGTGCGGTAACCTGTAATGACAACCAAAAGATACGATATTAGACATGATTGTTGATTGCGAACAGAGCATGCTGTAGGGCTTGAATATGTGATATATAAAAGCAATCATTATCATTTTATTATATATATATACAGGGAATTGATGGAAAAGTCGTGCATTATCTGTGCGGTAACCTGTAATGACAACCAAAAAGATACGTTATTAGACATGATTGTTGTATGGCAAAAAGAGCATGCTGTAGGGTTTGAATCTGTGATATATATATGCAGTCGTAATCATTAATATTATATATATATATATATATATATATATATATATATATATATATATATATATATATATATATATATATATATATATATATAAGGAATTGATGGAAAAAGCTGTGCATGCTGAAAGGCATGAATATGTGAAATATATTATATATTATAGATGCAATCATTATCATCTTTACAGATCAGCACTGAAAAACTAATTAAATTACAGAGAGCTTTTTAGTTTTTACCTATCAATGGCAAACACTTAAGCAGCGCCATACAGAAAGTTGTTAAAAGAACACTCTTCGACATGTATGGGGTATGAGTGTAAGACAGTGTTTTTATTTACAATTTAAAAGCTTGTAAATACACACATGACGTCTATTCATTGGAAGTCAGTGTCATATAATATTGACCTTGGAAGAGAAAATATGGGTTCCATACTTAAATTTTAACTGTAATAAAGAATTGTGCAAAAAGAAACCAATATATATATATAGACACCTGTGCATTTAAAAACCTTTAATCTAATTTAAGACATTGTTCTGTGCATTCAAAACAGCACAGCCCTGAAAATGTGAAAATACCCAGCATCTAAAAAATCTGTTTCTAAATTGAATATCCCTACTCTGCAAAACAAACATCTTAAACTTCTAATATATGCGCCCTCTGTTACCCTAACCATCAGGAGCTTATATACAATTTACAAGTACAATTATCTCTACAAAGTATCAACAATGGTTAAAATACACAAACATAGACGAAATAATTACAGTAAAAACGGTAGCCTTTTCTCGATAAATAGCTTTAACACTGAATCTGAAGTAAAAACAACTTAAAATAAACAAACATAGATTAACAGTAAAAACGGTAGCCTTTTCTCGATAAATTAAATTTATAGCTTTAACACGGAATCTGAAGAGCAAAAAAACTTTAAAAGTACAAACATAGATCAAGTACAGTAAATACGGCAGTCTTTTCTCGATTAAAAGCTTAAACACTGAATCTGAAGTAAAAACAACTTAAAATACACAAACATAGATAAAATAACAGTAAAAACAGTAGCCTTTTCTCAATCAATAATAAGCTTTAACACTGAATTTGAAGAAAAAACCCACAACTTACTGTTGAAAATTTTCAAGAAATCGTTACAACACGGCGAGTAATGTTCGCATTTGTGTCCGTCGATGTGCAGGTTGATGAGCTGCACCTCCCACTGGTGGTACGTCTTGCCGATGATGGTGATGATGCAGTCGACGTTGGGGGCGTAGTACTGGGCGCCGGAGTGAGAGAAGACCTGGAGCTCATCCGTGTCAAGAATACGTTCCTCCAGAGGCCGTTCGTAGGAGCCACAGTGATGCTTGCTCTGCAGAACGATGTCGGCTGAGGGAGGACACATAAAATTTTTTTTTGTGAATGTTACATTTTTGGCTCTTTTTGCTTTAGATTATTTCTAAATTACAAACAAATGTCAATCTCAGATGAGGGAAAAAAATAAAAAAATTACACCCATGAAAAAAACATTGCAAAATAAAGGCAGGACTGTGTGCAAAACAAAAATGTCAATATGATGATTATGTTGAAGAAGTGATGATTTCCCCCCTTCAACCCGATAACCATATAGTTTCTGGTGGTGGTGGGGGGGATTTGGAGGAACTTGTCTCTGTTTTCTTTT
>NW_004797575.1:426569-428734 GCF_000002075.1 Aplysia californica | reverse complement strand
GCCCTTCTCCTGTATATTAAATTATAGCTTTTCCCGCGGTCTGGAGAGCAAAAACTTTTAAAGGTCAACCTTGGTCAGTCCCCGTAATTCGGCAGTCTTTCTCGGTTTTAAGGCTAACACCGGATCTGAGTGTAACACACCTAAAATCACCCAACGTAGGTTAAATTACGGTAAAAGCCGTGGCCTTTCCTCAATCAATAAATAGGCTTTAAACACCCGAATGGAAGAAAAACCCCCCCACCTCCTGTGAAAATTTTTCAAGAAACCCGTTCCCCCCCGGGGGTAATGTTGCCTTTTGTGCCCCGCCGATGTGCAGGTTGAAGAGCTTCCCCTCCCCCCCGGGTGGCACGTCTTCCCGATAATGGTGATGATCCAGTCCCCTTGGGGGGCGTAATCCTGGGCGCCGGGTTGAGAGAAGACCTGGAGCTCATCGTTGTCAGAAATACGTTCCCCCAGAGACCTTCCGTGGGAGCCACAGTGATGCCTTCTCTGCAGAACGATCTCGGCTGAGGGAGGACAAATAAAATTTTTTTTTGTGAATGTTACATTTTTGGCTCTTTTTGCTTTGGATTATTTCTAAATGACAAACAAATGTCAATCTCAGATGAGGGAAAAAAATAAAAAAATTACCCCCATGAAAAATACATGGCAAAATAAAGGCAGCTCTGTGCGCAAAACAAAAATGTCAATATGATGGTTATGTTGAAGAAGTGATGATTTCCCCCCTTCAACCCGATAACCATATAGTTTCTGGTGGTGGTGGGGGGGATTTGGAGGAACTTGTCTCTGTTTTCTTTTTTTTTTTTGGGGGGGGGGGGGGGGGGGGGGCTTGGATAGCAACTTGCATTAAGGGAGGGGGTGGGGAAAAGACTGAAAAGGAAAGGGTGGGGGGTGGGCTGAACTGAGGTCCACAAAATAGTTCAGTCTTGGTGCAGCATCTAATAGCGTAAGTCCTGCTTGATTGGCCCCCATTGCCCGTTATCTATGTGAGTTGCCGATTTCCAGACAGTAGAAACTGACAGCAACATTCAAATATTATGAATACAATCACATTTATTTATAAATCGTACTCTGATCCTGCCCATTGCAGTCCACGCCATATTATTTCCCACTCCATTCGTCCACTGTTATTCCAAATTAAAGCTGAATTCAACTCTCCTTCGTCCTTTTCACATTATATTTCTTCATACATCTAAAAAAGTAACTATTACATTAGGCAGTATAAAATAGTCGCTGTCGCAAGCATTCCATTTAAATCTAATTCAAAATTTTTAACATTTTCGAATTTCACACCCTCTCAAAGCTCTAAATCAAAGATGCGCCTTTCAACATTATAAATAATCAAAATGCAGTTGAATGCACTATGGTCAAGGGTTACAATTTTCTTGCTTTTCATGGTTTCTGACAGGAAGAACGAGGGGAGTTCCGCAGAGGTCCAGCTCTTACCGTGAAAAGTCACTTTAAGTCACTTTAGACTTTAAATAGACAGTGTCTTTACTTTCATGATCTGATCATCTGTCGTCATTCCCAATGTTGAATTTTGAATGCGATCCAGTGTTGCGTGAGGAAATATGGGAGTATGAAAGAAAAGACCAATACCAAATTTCGCCTATCCCCCCCCCCCCCCCCCAACACACACACACTAGTGCTGGGCGGCTAGGTTCCCGATTATTGAAAGCTAGTAATCGTAGGAATCGACTCCGAACCCAATTACTTACTTTCTAAAGATGCGACTTCTTCCGATGGGTATCTGGTTGGGCCCTAACACCTTCAGGATTTAGGATAACCTTGATTTCAAAACACTACGAAGAATCAACTTTTATTTTTCAAAAACAAATTCTAAAAAAAAAAGATTTTAATGATCAAAGTTACTGGAAACAGTTGGATTACATAAAAAGGAGTCGGAACTTTTCTTTCGTAACATTCATCGTGGGAATCGGTTCCGGAATCGCTTCTCCGCCCAGCTCTACCACACACACACACACACTTTCTGCGCTTTTTCGGTAGTTCCCACCCCGCATTTTGTTATTCGCCGGTGTTGGCCCCAAGAGTAGGGGGGTTTCAGGGGGGCTTGCCCCCCTGAATTTTACCACAATTTAATGTTTTGCAGTTGTTAGGTTTGACATCTTAGCTTGCCGCGAATCAAACGTATATAGATCTAAATG
>NW_004797575.1:421404-426469 GCF_000002075.1 Aplysia californica | reverse complement strand
CATCTTAGCTTGCCGCGAATCAAACGTATATAGATCTAAATGTAGGTCAGGCTCTATCAAATAAGGGGGGTGGGAACTACCGAAAAAGCGCCACACTTTCAACCTTCATACTTCACTTTCACTTTCACTTTCTTCCTTCTGTCATTCCCGATGCCGACTGGCATTATCATTAGATCTAGGCTTTTTCAAAGGGAATCTAGATCTAGTCAACCAGCCAGCTAATATGTAGCCTACTTCATCCAGTGCACATTTTACTGGGAGGATTTAAACAGAAACCATAAAAACAATACCTTCCACAAGCAAGGCCAACGCGGAAATAAGGAACACAGAGACCTCAAGCCTCGCCATTTTGTAAACTGTAAGTAAACACAAAGTAGCAACAAAATACGTCATCAATTTATGTGCTCCTCTTCTCTTCAAGCAAAGATCTGATGTAAATCCAGATCGCTTTCGTTCATTGGCCGGAAATGCCGAAAATTGACCCAAGGACCAGTGAAAATGTGGAATTTCGACTGCCATTATTCTTGGTAGGCGAAAGAGATTTCTAGTCTCAAACTCTTAGTAAACTAACTACAATCATGTTCTGTAAAAAATAAAGTAAAACTCTTACTAAACCAACCAGTTCTGTCAAAGTAAAAGTAAAACTCTTACTAAACCATAGAGTTACCCCCTTTTAAACTACCTATGTACTAAACTAACTAGATCTAGTTCTATCAATCCTGTCCTCATACAGTATGAGTTTATTTGATCACGGACTCCCAAAGTCAACGTCCATGACATTGGTCAGTGGAATGGGCCGAGTCCTGCTGGTAGCAGGCCTTGCAAACCCTCTAAAAGCAGTCACACACATGCTTGGCTGGCATAGCGTTAGCGCGGCGAATAACCAGGTCAGCAAGAAAATTATTTACTGACACACCAACACAGACGGAACACACGGGCTCTGCAGTTACTAGTTACTGCAGTTTCTGGCCGCTTGTTTGGTGACTCTTGTGGATTCGCAGGAGGCCTGTAGTTCATACAACAAGCTCTATAATAACAGGTTACAGATCTGATACGTGGAGACGAAACAACCTCCCTTTTCTTCCTTTTTTCTCATGCATACAGTTAAATTACTAGCGTTTTAAAAAAAGAAAATACACACACTACAGAGAAGGATAGGAATTACCTGAATCACTGACGAGAAAGTAATAATACCGTACGTGGAGTATACTAGGTGAGTTTGGACCAGTTTCATCTTATAAGATTTTGGCCTGGGCCTATAATATTATATATATATATATACATATATATATATATATATATATATATATATATATATATATATATATAATGTGACGTTACGATAAAGTGTTGGCACTGTCTGCTTGGAAAGGAAATAATGCATGTATTATGTAGCCTAGTGATGCCACCGCACATATACAGTTGTCTTTATGAAACGTTCCCATTGTAGGAAAGCTTTTCGTGTGAGGCCTATTATCTGTTGTATCTGGTTCTTTATCTCACTTTGATCACCGTGTCAAACAAGTCCCATTTCGACCCTGTGGGCACAGATGTAGTTCTACTTATATACATTCCAGACAACAAACGATCCGATATGATCCCCTTTTCTCTACCCAGCCAGTCCCGTAAATTATTAGGTCTTAGAACTGAAAATGTAGGACACGGAACTCGCCTTTCTTTTTGGTACAAAGTGTTGTTGCTGGGGAACTGTATGCATGTGTGTGTGTGTGTGTGTGTGTGTGTGTGTGTGTGTGTGTGTGTGTGTGTAATGTGTGTACATAATAATTTTTTAAAAATTATTATGCATGTATATAATAACATATAATTTGTGTATGTGATGTGTGTGTGTGTGTGTGTGTGTGTGTGTGTGTGTGTGTGTGTTTGTGTGTATTGTGTGTGTGTGTCTGTGTGTGTGCGTGCGTGCGTGCGAGCTTGTGCTTGTGTACTAGAATATTTATAGCTTTTTATTCTATTACTTTCATTTGGTTTACATACTGATAATTCAATTATGGTGGGTTTTTTTCACTTCTTCCATTGACGACGTCATCGCCACTGTTTGTTTTGTTCTATTTTTTCAATTAACATTATGGGCTCTAATACATGTACTTTTTTTTCTTTTCTTCCATAACAATTCTTTGTATAGAACCGTGATGGCGACCCCTAAAATTCCCGAGCGCCAAAAGCAGATCGTTGTCACAAGACTAGGGACAAACTTCCGGGATATCACAGAGGTCCAGACGGGCTCAGTTCTGGCACCGGGCGATCAGCAGATTCTGGTTTAGAACAAATACCTGGGCATTAACGCCACGGACGTGAACTACAGCGCGGGGCGGGAGATAGACGTCCTGCCTGCCTTCATGGCCGGAATGCTAGGTCTTGGGGAAGTTCTGGCGGTCGGGAAAAACTCCAAATTTCAGCCTGGACAGTTTGTGGCGTATCTTCACTACGGCGCGTTTTCGGAATACGTCGTTGTTGATGACGGTGAGGGGATTCTGGTACCTTCGCAGGACGCTGCTTTCATGAGTATTGCCCTTAGTGGTCTCACCGCCTCGCTGGCTTTTGAGAAAGAAGGGGATCTGAAGCCGGGGAAGAATGTTCTAGTGACTGCTGCCGCGGGTGGAGCAGGGCAGTTCGCCGTACAGATCGCTAAACTGGTCGGGTGTCACGTGATTGGCACGTTTTTCAGACCCGAGAAAGCCGAGTTTCTCACGAGTCTGGGCTGCGATAGAACAGTTAACTACAGAGAAGAGAAACTGGATGAAGTTCTGAAAAAAGAATATCCAAAAGGTGTGGACGTGGTATACGAAGGGGTAGGGAAAGAAATGTTTGACGCCGCGCTCAAGAACATCGCCGAGTTCGACCGGATCATCGTGCTGGGGCAAATCGCGGCGTACGGAGATAACGACAGCAAGAAACAATTCTCCGAGCTTTTGACCGCGTCAGAGGTGTCCATCCCACTGGCCCTGCTGGTCAAATCGGCCAGCTTGCGTGGGTTTTGGTTGACCAGTTACATGGATGACTTTCCACGTCACATTCAGAAATTGTCGGAGCTCTACGAGCAGGGGAAGATCCAGGTGAACACGGACAAAGGAGGGACTGCGGAGAACGGACCGTTTGTGGGGCTAGAGAAAATCGTGGACGCGTTGGGTCACATGTACGCCAGGAAAAACGTGGGCAAAGTGATTGTGGAGCTTCATTAACCCTTTCCGTACGTCTTGTTTTACTATCGTATCTATACGACGTGGGGGAACTCTGTGCCACCACTTAACCCTTTCCGTACGTCGTGTTTTACTATCGTATCTATACGACGTGGGGGAACTCTGTGCCACCACTTAACCGTATCCGTACGTCGTGTTTTACTATCGTATCTATACGACGTGGGGAACTCTGTGCCACCACTTTCCGAAGAGGAAATTTACTCGTGAATCCGATCCGTACGCTTTGCTTACCAGTCTGTCAAAATGATTTTTTGAGAAAGTTTCAAAGAGATCTTCGCACTAGAAGTATTCTAAAATGTGAAGAATACAACCCAGGGGGTACAGAATGACCCCAGGGCGTACGGATAGGATTAAGTGATCATACAGTCGACTCCTTGGATTGGAATCCACAGGGTATGAGATCAAGATGAAGACCGCGTGGAACCTGGAGAAAAATCACAAGAACTGATGTACAGAAAAGTGGGAAGACATGGAATAACATCAAGAGGCTAGCCCAGGATAGAGAAAGGTGGAAAGTGTTTGTCCGTGGCCTATTCCCTGGTGCAGGATGAGAAAGGCAATGATGATGTTGATGACAGTCGACTCCACTTGTGTTGAACTTGCTTGAGCTAGTTGATCTTTGTTTAAGTTGATCTTTTTCTCGGGTCCCAGCACCTCTTTTTCTTTGCAGGTCCCAATTACGGTTAAGTTGAACTTCGGAAGAGTTGATGTTATTTTTTTCCCCTCCCCCGTTGACGACATTAAGTCACCTGTAGTCGACTGTAGTAGACTTTGTTACATCAACCAACGGACCTCAAGGTCCGTGCTGTTTATTATGAGGCTGGTGTATAATATAACGTACCTCAAACAGCCCGTAATGCTACCTCTCAGCGCGGGAGGCCAATTTTAAAACTATTTTCCTTGGCGTTTATTATACAAAATGCTTGTTTAGTGTAACATACTTTAACATAAATAAAAAGTTCAGTTCAAGTCCATTAACCACTTGTATTTTTGTTATGTATGTGCTTGGGGAAGAAAGTTACGGGTTTAATAAATGTATGAGTGAAAGTGTACATAATGTAACAGAGGTCTGTGTTTATTGTGAGGCCTGTGAATAATAAATCAAAGGGTTCGGACATCTCATGCGATTACCAACACACCATCCAGCACAACGTTCCTACATTATAAAAAAAATTCGATGGCAACAAGGCTAGAGGTCGACCGAGAAAAACCTGGATAGATGGAGTCTGGGAAACACTAACAACTCACGGCATCTCTCTAATCCAAGCTCTCCGGCTGGTAGCAGAGAGACGTCTCTTTCTTCCCGCGACACCCAAATGGGTATAAGCTGTGGATAAATTAAGAGAAAAAAGAGTGTATAATATGAGTGAAAGTGTATACATGTAACAGGGGTCTGTGTTTATTGTGAGGCTGGTGAACAATATGAGTGAAAGTGTATACATGTAACAGGGGTCTGTGTTTATTGTGAGGCTGGTGAACAATATGAGTGAAAGTGTATACGTGTACATGTAACAGGGTTCTGTGTTTATTGTGAGGCCATTGTACAATAAATCAAATGGTTTGGACATCTCATGCGATTACCAACACACCATCCAGCACAACGTGCCTACATGATAAAAAAATTCGATGGCAGCAAGGCTAGAGGTTGCCTGAGAAAGACCTGGATAGATAGAGTCAGAGGGCCCCTTGAAAGAGAAAGGCGGTACGCTGTACCCAATCTTTGTGAACGTTATGTATTGTCATGAATATATTTGTATTATATATAAGATGAGATATAAGATATATCTTTATTGTCCAGATCCTGGAACATAGGTTTGGTGTTTCACACACGTGCACACACACACACA